>NW_026529415.1:0-256622 GCF_028500815.1 Rissa tridactyla
GTCTGTGGGGCTACGCAATGCGGTTTCCCAAAGAGCTTTAGAACAAGGCATAGTTTTCCCTGCTGGCTCTTTGGGCGGGGGGACCCATCTGCAGACATATGGCCATTTTTGTGCCTGGCCGGGGGCCAAGTGGGAAAGGGTGGCTTTGAGGCTGAAGGCAGCAGGAAAGCCCGCAGCCCCCAGGTGTGTGGGGCTACGCAAGCGGTTCCCCAAAGAGCTTTAGAACAAGGCATAGTTTTCCCTGCTGGGCTCTTTGGGCATGGGACCGCATCTCCAGCCATAGGCCATTTTTGTGCTTGATAGGGCGCCAAGTGAGAAAGGGTTGCTTTGAGGCTGAAGACAGCAGGAAAGCCCCGCAGCCCCAGGTCTGTGCGGCTACGCAAGCGTTCCCAAAGAGCTTTAGAACAAGGCATAGTTTTCCCTGCTGGCTCTTTGGGCGGGGGACCCATCTCCAGCCGTACGGCCATTTTTGTGCCTGGCGCGGCGCCAAGAGGGAAAGGGTGGTGTCGAGGCTGAAGGCAGCAGGAAAGCCGCAGCCCCCAGGTCTGTGGGGCCTACGCAAGCGGTTCCCAAAGAGCTTTAGAACAAGGCATAGTTTTCCCTGCTGGCTCTTTTGGGCGGGGGACCCATCTCCAGCCGTATGGCCATTTTTGTGCATGGCGCAGCGCCAAGTGGGAAATGGTGGTATCGAGGCTGAAGGCAGCAGGAAAGCCCGCAGCCCCCAGGTCTGTGGGGCTACGCAAGCGGTTCCAAAGAGCTTTAGAACAAGGCATAGTTTTCCCTGCTGGCTCTTTGGGGCATGGGACCCATCTCCACCCATAGGCCATTTTTGTGCCTGATAGGGCGCCAAGTGGGAAAGGGTGGCTTTGAGGCTGAAGACAGCAGGAAAGCCTGCAGCCCCCAGGTCTGTGGGGCTACGCAAGCGGTTCCCAAAGACCTTTAGAACAAGGCATAGTTTTCCCTGCTGGCTCTTTGGGCGGGGGACCCATCTCCAGCCGTATGGCTATTTTTGTGCCTGACGCGGTGCGTAGTGGCAATAGGGTGGTTTTTGAGGCTGAAGGGCAGCAGGAAAGCCCGCAGCCCCCCACGTCTGTGGGGGCCTAGCAAGCGGTTCCCAAAAGAGCTTTAGAACAAGGCATTAGTTTTCCCTGCTGGCTCTTTGGGCGGGGGACCCATCTCCAGCCGTATGGCCATTTTTTGTGCCTGGCGCGGTGCGTAGTGGGAAGAGGTGGTGTCGAGGGCTGAAGGCAGCAGCAAAGCCTGCAGCCCCCAGGTCTGTGGGGCCAAGCAAGCGGTCCCAAAGAGCTTTAGAACAAGGCATAGTTTTCCCTGCTGGCTCTTTGAGCATGGGACCCATCTCCAGCCGTATGGCCATTTTTGTCCCTGGGCCCGGGCGCCAAGTGGGAAAGGGGTGGCTTTGAGGCTGAAGGCAGCAGGAAAGCCCGCAGCCCCCAGGTCTGTGGGGCTACGCAAGCGGTTCCCAAAGAGCTTTAGAACAAGGCATAGTTTTCCCTGCTCGCTCTTTGGGAGGGGGACCATCTCCAGCCATATGGCCATTTTTGTGCCTGGCGAAGCCCCAAGTGCGAAAGGGTGGCTTTGAGGCTGAAGGCAGCAGGAAAGCCCGCAGCCCCCAGGTCTGTGGGGGCTACGCAAGCGGTTCCCAAAGAGCTTTAGAACAAGGCATAGTTTTCCCTGCTGGCTCTTTGGGCGGGGGACCCATCTCCAGCCGTATGGCCATTTTTGTGGCTGATAGGGCGCCAAGTGGGGAAAGGGTGGTGTCGAGGCTGAAGACAGCAGGAAAGCCCGCAGCCCCCACGTCTGTGGGGCCAAGCAAGCGGTTCCCAAAGAGCTTTAGAACAAGGCATAGTTTTCCCAGCTGGCTTTTGGGCGTGGGACCCATCTCCAGACGTATGGCCATTTTTGTGCCTGGCGCGGTGCGTAGTGGGAAAGGGTGGTGTCGAGGCTGAAGGCAGCAGCAAAGCCTGCAGCCCCCAGGTCTGTGGGCCAAGCAAGCGGTTCCCAAAGAGCTTTAGAACAAGGCATAGTTTTTCCTGCTGGCTCTTTGAGCATGGGACCCATCTCCAGCCGTATGGCCATTTTTGTCCTGGCCCGGCGGCCAAGTGGGAAAGGGGTGGCTTTGAGGCTGAAGGCAGCAGGAAAGCCGAAGCCCCCAGGTCTGTGGGGCTACGCAAGCGGTTCCCAAAGAGCTTTAGAACAAGGCATAGTTTTCCCCTGCTGGCTCTTTGGGAGGGGGGACCCATCTCCAGCCATATGGCCATTTTTGTGCCTGGCGAAGCCCCAAGTGCGAAAGGGTGGCTTTGAGGCTGAAGGCAGCAGGAAAGCCCGCAGCCCCCCAGGTCTGTGGGGCTAGCGCAAGCGGTTCCCAAAGAGCTTTAGAACAAGGCATAGTTTTTCCCTGCTGGCTCTCTGGGCGGGGGACCCATCTCCAGCCGTATGGCCATTTTTGAGCCTGGAGCAGTGCCAAGTGGGAAAGGGTGGCTTTGAGGAGCTGAAGGCAGCAGGAAAGCCCGCAGCCCCCAGGTCTGTGGGGCTACGCAAGCAGTTCCCAAAGAGCTTTAGAACAAGGCATAGTTTTCCCTGCTGGCTCTTTGGGCGGGGGACCCATCTCCAGCCATAGGGCCATTTTTGTGCCTGGCCCGTGCGCCCAGTGGGAAAGGGTGGCTTTGAGGCTTGAAGGCAGCAGGAAAGCCCGCAGTCCCCAGGTCTGTGGGGCTACGCAAGCGGTTCCCAAAAGAGCTTTAGAACAAGGCATATTTTCCCTGCTGGCTCTTTGGGTGGGGGACCCATCTCCAGCCATATGGCCATTTTTGTGCCTGGCGCAGCGCCAAGTGGGAAAGGGTGGTTTTGAGGCTGAAGGCAGCAGCAAAGCCTGCAGCCCCCAGGTCTGTGGGGCTACGCAAGCGGTTCCCAAAGAGCTTTAGAACAAGGCATAGTTTTCCCTGCTGGCTCTTTGGGCGGGGGACCCATCTCCAGCCGTATGGCCATTTTTGTGCCTGGCCGGGGGCCAAGTGGGAAAGGGTGGTTTTGAGGCTGAAGGCAGCAGGAAAGCCGCAGCCCCCACGTGTGTGGGGCTACGCAAGCGGTTCCCAAAGAGCTTTAGAACAAGGCATAGTTTTCCCTGCTGGCTCTTTGGGCGGGGGACCCCATCTGCAGACATATGGCCATTTTTGTGCCTGGGCCGGGGGGCCAAGTGGGAAAGGGTGGCTTTGAGGCTGAAGGCAGCAGGAAAGCCCGCAGCCCCCAGGTCTGTGCGGCTACGCAAGCGGTTCCCAAAGAGCTTTAGAACAAGGCATAATTTTCCCTGCTGGCTCTCTGAGCGGGGGACCCATCTCCAGCCGTACGGCCATTTTTGTGCCTGGCGCGGCGCCAGAGGGGAAAGGGTGGTGTCGAGGCTAAAGGCAGCAGGAAAGCCCGCAGCCCCCAGGTCTGTGGAGCTACGCAAGCAGTTCCCAAAGAGCTTTAGAACAAGGCATAGTTTTCCCTGCTGGCTCTTTGGGCGGGGGACCCATCTCCAGCCGTATGGCCATTTTTGTGCCTGGCGCGGTGCCAAGTGTGAAAGGGTGGCTTTTGAGGCTGAAGGCAGCAGGAAAGCCCGCAGCCCCCAGGTCTGTTGGGCTACGCAAGCGGTTCCCCAAAGAGCTTTAGAACAAGGCATAGGTTTTCCCTGCTGGCTCTTTGGGCGGGGGACCCATCTCCACCCATAGGGCCATTTTTGTGGCCTGATAGGGCGCCAAGTGGGAAAGGGTGGCTTTGAGGCTAAAGACAGCACGAAAGCCTGCAGCCCCCCAGGTCTGTGGGCTACGCAAGCGGTTCCCAAAGAGCTTTAGAACAAGGCATAGTTTTCCCTGCTGGCTCTTTGGGTGGGGGAGACCCATCTCCAGCCGTAATGGCCATTTTTGAGCCTGGAGCAGTGCCAAGTGGGAAAGGGTGGTTTTGAGGGTGAAGGCAGCAGGAAAGCCCGCAGCCCCCAGGTCTGTGGGGCTACGCAAGCCGGTTCCCAAAGAGCTTTAGAACAAGGCATAGTTTTCCCTGCTGGCTCTTTGGGCGGGGGGACACCATCTCCAGCCGTATGGCCATTTTGTGCCTGGCGCGGCGCCCAAGTGGGAAAGGGGTGGATGTCGAGGCTGAAGGCAGCAGGAAAGCCCCGCAGCCCCCAACGTCTGTGGGGCCAAGCAAGCGGTTCCCAAAGAGCTTTAGAACAAGGCATAGTTTTCCCTGCTGGCTCTTTGGGCCTGGGACCCATCTCCAGCCATAGGCCATTTTTGTGCTTGATAGGGCGCCAAGTGGGAAAGGGGTGGCTTGAGGCTGAAGGCAGCAGGAAAGCCTGCAGCCCCCAGGTCTGTGGGGGCTACGCAAGCAGTTCCCAAAGAGCTTTAGAACAAGGCATAGTTTTCCCTGCTGGCTCTTTGTTCGGGGGACCCATCTCCAGCCATAGGCCATTTTTTGTGCCTGGCCCCGGCGCCCCAGTGGGAAAGGGTGGCTTTGAGGCTTGAAGGCAGCAGGAAAGCCCGCAGCCCCAGGTCTGTGGGGCTACGCAAGCGGTTCCCAAAGAGCTTTAGAACAAGGCATAGTTTTCCCTGCTGGCTCTCTGGGCGGGGTACCCATCTCCAGCCGTATGGCCATTTTTGAGCCCTGGCGCGGCGCCAAGTGGGAAAGGGTGGTGTCGAGGCTAAAGGCAGCAGGAAAGCCCGCAGCCCCCAGGGTCTGTGGGGCTACGCAAGCGGTTCCCAAAGAGCTTTAGAACAAGGCATAGTTTTTCCCTGCTGGCTCTCTGGGCGGGGGACCCATCTCCAGCCGTATGGCCATTTTTGAGCCTGGCGCAGGCGCCAGGTGGGAAAGAGAGGTGGCTTTGAGGCTGAAGGCAGGAGCAAAGCCTGCAGCCCCCAGGTCTGTGGTGCTACGCAAAGCGGTTCCCAAAGAGCTTTAGAAGAAGGCATAGTTTTCCCAGCTGGCTCTTAGGGCATGGGACCCATCTCCAGCCATAGGCCATTTTTGTGCCTGGCGCGAAGCCAAGTGGGAAAGGGTGCTGTCGAGGCTGAAGGCAGCAGGAAAGCCCGCAGCCCCAAGGTCTGTGGGGCTACGCAAGCGGTTCCCAAAGAGCTTTAGAACAAGGCATAGTTTTCCCTGCTGGCTCTTTGGGCGGGGGACCCATATCCAGTCGATTATGGCTATTTTTATGCCTGGCGCGTTGCGTAGTGGGAAAGGGTGGTTTTGAGGCTGAAGCAGCAGGAAAGCCTGCAGCCCCCAGGTCTGTGGGGCTACGCAAGCGGTTCCCAAAGAGCTTTAGAACAAGGCATAGTTTTCCCTGCTGGCTCTTTGAGCGGGGGACCCATCTCCAGCCGTATGGCCATTTTTGTGCCTGGCGCGGCGCCAAGTGGGAAAGGGTGGCTTTGAGGCTGAAGGCAGCAGGAAAGCCCGCAGCCCCCAGGTCTGTGGGGCTACGCAAGCGGTTCCCAAAGAGCTTTAGAACAAGGCATAGTTTTCCCTGCTCCGCTCTTTGGGGATGGGGGACCCATCTCCAGCCATATGGCCATTTTTTGTGCCTGGCGAAGCCCCAAGTGCGAAAGGGTGGCTTTGAGGCTGAAGTGCAGCAGGAAAGCCCGCAGCCCCCAGGTCTGTGGGGCTACGCAAGCGGTTCCCAAAGAGCTTTAGAACAAGGCATAGTTTTCCCTGCTGGCTCTCTGGGCGGGGGACCCATCTCCAGCCGTATGTCCATTTTTGAGCCTGGAGCAGTGCCAAGTGGGAAAGAGGGTGGTGTCGAGGCTGAAGGCAGCAGGAAAGCCCGCAGCCCCCAGGTCTGTGGGGCTACGCAAGCAGTTCCCAAAGAGCTTTAGAACAAGGCATAGTTTTCCCTGCTGGCTCTTTGTGGGCGGGGGACCCATCTCCAGCCATAGGCCATTTTTGTGCCTGGCCCGGCGCCCAGTGGGAAAGGGTGGCTTTGAGGCTTGAAGGGAGCAGGAAAGCCGCAGTCCCCAGGTCTGTGGGGCTACGCAAGCGGTTCCCAAAGAGCTTTAGAACAAGGCATAATTTTCCCTGCTGCTCTGTTGGGCGGGGGACCCATCTCCAGCCATATGTCCATTTTTGTGGCCTGGCGCAGCGCCAAGTGGGAAAGGGTGGTTTTGAGGCTGAAGGCAGCAGCAAAGCCTGCAGCCCCCAGGTCTGTGGGGCTACGCAAGCGGTTCCCAAGAGCTTTAGTAACAAGGCATAGTTTTCCCTGCTGGCTCTTTGGGCGGGGGAGCCATCTCCAGCCGTCATGGCCATTTTTGTGCCTGGCCGGGGGCCAAGTGGGAAAGGGTGGTTTTGAGGCTGAAGGCAGCAGGAAAGCCCGCAGCCCCCACGTGTGTGGGGGCTACGCAAGCGGTTCCCAAAGAGCTTTAAGAACAAGGCATAGTTTTCCCTGCTGGCTCTTTGGGCATGGGACCCATCTCCAGCCATTAGGCCATTTTGTGCTTGATAGGGCGCCAAGTGGGAAAGGGTGGTGTCGAGGCTGAAGGCAGCAGGAAAGCCCGCAGCCCCCAGGTCTGTGCGGCTACGCAAGCGGTTCCCAAAGAGCTTTAGAACAAGGCATAATTTTCCCTGCTGGCTCTCTGGGCGGGGGACCCATCTCCAGCCGTACGGCCATTTTTGTGCCTGGCGCGGCGCCAAGAGGGAAAGGGTGGTGTCGCGGCTAAAGGCAGCAGGAAAGCCCGCAGCCCCCAGGTCTGTGGAGCTACGCAAGCAGTTCCCCAAAGAGCTTTAGAACAAGGCATAGTTTTCCCTGCTGGCTCTTTGGGCGGGGGACCCATCTCCAGCCGTATGGCCATTTTTGTGCCTGGCGCGGTGCCAAGTGTGAAAGGGTGGCTTTGAGGCTGAAGGCAGCAGGAAAGCCCGCAGCCCCCAGGTCTGTGGGGCTACGCAAGCGGTTCCCAAAGAGCTTTAGAACAAGGCATAGTTTTCCCTGCTGGCTCTTTGGGCATGGGACCCATCTCCACCCATAGGCCATTTTTGTGCCTGGCCGGGGGCCAAGTGGGAAAGGGTGGCTTTGAGGCTAAAGACAGCAGGAAAGCCTGCAGCCCCCAGGTCTGTGGGGCTACGCAAGCGGTTCCCAAAGAGCTTTAGAACAAGGCATAGTTTTCCCTGCTGGCTCTTTGGGTGGGGGACCCATCTCCAGCCGTATGGCCATTTTTGAGCCTGGAGCAGCGCAAGTGGGAAAGGGTGGTTTTGAGGGTGAAGGCAGCAGGAAAGCCCGCAGCCCCCAGGTCTGTGGGCTACGCAAGCGGTTCCCAAAGAGCTTTAGAACAAGGCATAGTTTTCCCTGCTGGCTCTCTGGGCGGGGGGACCCATCTCCAGCCGTATGGCCATTTTTGTGCCTGGCGCGGCGCCAAGTGGGAAAGGGTGGTGTCGAGGCTGAAGGCAGCAGGAAAGCCCGCAGCCCCCACGTCTGTGGGGCCAAGCAAGCGGTTCCCAAGAGCTTTAGAACAAGGCATAGTTTTCCCTGCTGGCTCTTTGGGCCTGGGACCCATCTCCAGCCATAGGCCATTTTTGTGCTTGATAGGGCGCCAAGTGGGAAAGGGTGGCTTTGAGGCTGAAGGCAGCAGGAAAGCCTGCAGCCCCCAGGTCTGTGGGGCTACGCAAGCAGTTCCCAAAGAGCTTTAGAACAAGGCATAGTTTTCCCTGCTGGCTCTTTGTTCGGGGGACCCCATCTCCAGCCATAGGCCATTTTTGTGCCTGGCCCGGCGCCCAGTGGGAAAGGGTGGCTTTGAGGCTTGAAGGCAGCAGGAAAGCCCGCAGCCCCCAGGTCTGTGGGGCTACGCAAGCGGTTCCCAAAGAGCTTTAGAACAAGGCATAGTTTTCCCTGCTGGCTCTCTGGGCGGTGGGACCCATCTCCAGCCGTATGGCCATTTTTGAGCCTGGCGCGGCGCCAGGTGGGAAAGGGTGGCTTTGAGGCTGAAGGCAGCAGCAAAGCCTGCAGCCCCCAGGTCTGTGGTGCTACGCAAGCGGTTCCCAAAGAGCTTTAGAAGAAGGCATAGTTTTCCCAGCTGGCTCTTAGGGCATGGGACCCATCTCCAGCCATAGGCCATTTTTGTGCCTGGCGCGAAGCCAAGTGGGAAAGGGTGCTGTCGAGGCTGAAGGCAGCAGGAAAGCCCGCAGCCCCAAGGTCTGTGGGGCTACGCAAGCGGTTCCCAAAGAGCTTTAGAACAAGGCAGAGTTTTCCCTGCTGGCTCTTTGGGCGGGGGACCCATCTCCAGTCGTATGGCTATTTTTATGCCTGGCCCGGCGCAAAGTGGGAAAGGGTGGCTTTGAGGCTGAAGGCAGCAGGAAAGCCCGCAGCCCCCAGGTCTGTGCGGCTACGCAAGCGGTTCCCAAAGAGCTTTAGAACAAGGCATAGTTTTCCCTGCTGGCTCTTTGGGTGGGGGACCCATCTCCAGCCGTACGGCCATTTTTGTGCCTGGCGCGGCGCCAAGAGGGAAAGGGTGGTGTCGAGGCTAAAGGCAGCAGGAAAGCCCGCAGCCCCCAGGTCTGTGGGGCTACGCAAGCGGTTCCCAAAGAGCTTTAGAACAAGGCATAGTTTTCCCTGCTGGCTCTCTGGGCGGGGGACCCATCTCCAGCCGTATGGCCATTTTTGTGCCTGATAGGGCGCCAAGTGGGAAAGGGTGGCTTTGAGGCTGAAGACAGCAGGAAAGCCTGCAGCCCCCAGGTCTGTGGGGCTACGCAAGCGGTTCCCAAAGAGCTTTAGAACAAGGCATAGTTTTCCCTGCTGGCTCTTTGGGTGGGGGACCCATCTCCAGCCGTATGGCTATTTTTGTGCCTGACGCGGTGCGTAGTGGCATAGGGTGGTTTTGAGGCTGAAGGCAGCAGGAAAGCCCGCAGCCCCCACGTCTGTGGGGCCAAGCAAGCGGTTCCCAAAGAGCTTTAGAACAAGGCATAGTTTTCCCTGCTGGCTCTCTGGGCGGGGGACCCATCTCCAGCCGTATGGCCATTTTTGTGCCTGGCGCGGTGCGTAGTGGGAAAGGGTGGTTTTGAGGCTGAAGGCAGCAGGAAAGCCCGCAGCCCCCAGGTCTGTGGGGCTACGCAAGCGGTTCCCAAAGAGCTTTAGAACAAGGCATAGTTTTCCCTGCTGGCTCTTTGGGCGGGGGACCCATCTCCAGCCGTATGGCCATTTTTGTGCCTGGCGCGGCGCCAAGTGGGTAAGGGTGGTGTCGAGGCTGAAGGCAGCAGCAAAGCCTGCAGCCCCCAGGTCTGTGGGGCCAAGCAAGCGGTTCCCAAAGAGCTTTAGAACAAGGCATAGTTTTCCCTGCTGGCTCTTTTGGCAGGGGACCCATCTCCAGCCGTATGGCCATTTTTGTGCCTGGCCCGGCGCCAAGTGGGAAAGGGTGGCTTTGAGACTGAAGGCAGCAGGAAAGCCCACAGCCCCCAGGTCTGTGGGGCTACGCAAACGGTTCCCAAAGAGCTTTAGAACAAGGCATAGTTTTCCCTGCTGGCTCTCTGGGCGGGGGACCCATCTCCAGCCGTATGGCCATTTTTGAGCCTGGAGCAGTGCCAAGTGGGAAAGGGTGGTGTCGAGGCTGAAGGCAGCAGGAAAGCCCGCAGCCCCCAGGTCTGTGGGGCTACGCAAGCAGTTCCCAAAGAGCTTTAGAACAAGGCATAGTTTTCCCTGCTGGCTCTTTGTTCGGGGGACCCATCTCCAGCCATAGGCCATTTTTGTGCATGGCCCGGCGCCCAGTGGGAAAGGGTGGCTTTGAGGCTTGAAGGCAGCAGGAAAGCCCGCAGCCCCCAGGTCTGTGGGGCTACGCAAGCGGTTCCCAAAGAGCTTTAGAACAAGGCATAGTTTTCCCTGCTGGCTCTCTGGGCGGGGGACCCATCTCCAGCCGTATGGCCATTTTTGAGCCTGGCGCGGCGCCAGGTGGGAAAGGGTGGCTTTGAGGCTGAAGGCAGCAGCAAAGCCTGCAGCCCCCAGGTCTGTGGTGCTACGCAAGCGGTTCCCAAAGAGCTTTAGAAGAAGGCATAGTTTTCCCAGCTGGCTCTTAGGGCATGGGACCCATCTCCAGCCATAGGCCATTTTTGTGCCTGGCGCGAAGCCAAGTGGGAAAGGGTGCTGTCGAGGCTGAAGGCAGCAGGAAAGCCCGCAGCCCCAAGGTCTGTGGGGCTACGCAAGCGGTTCCCAAAGAGCTTTAGAACAAGGCAGAGTTTTCCCTGCTGGCTCTTTGGGCGGGGGACCCATCTCCAGTCGTATGGCTATTTTTATGCCTGGCGCGTTGCGTAGTGGGAAAGGGTGGTTTTGAGGCTGAAGGCAGCAGGAAAGCCTGCAGCCCCCAGGTCTGTGGGGCTACGCAAGCGGTTCCCAAAGAGCTTTAGAACAAGGCATAGTTTTCCCTGCTGGCTCTTTGGGCGGGGGACCCATCTCCAGCCGTATGGCCATTTTTGTGCCTGGCCCGGCGCAAAGTGGGAAAGGGTGGCTTTGAGGCTGAAGGCAGCAGGAAAGCCCGCAGCCCCCAGGTCTGTGCGGCTACGCAAGCGGTTCCGAAAGAGCTTTAGAACAAGGCATAGTTTTCCCTGCTGGCTCTTTGGGTGGGGGACCCATCTCCAGCCGTACGGCCATTTTTGTGCCTGGCGCGGCGCCAAGAGGGAAAGGGTGGTGTCGAGGCTAAAGGCAGCAGGAAAGCCCGCAGCCCCCAGGTCTGTGGGGCTACGCAAGCGGTTCCCAAAGAGCTTTAGAACAAGGCATAGTTTTCCCTGCTGGCTCTTTGGGCATGGGACCCATCTCCACCCATAGGCCATTTTTGTGCCTGATAGGGCGCCAAGTGGGAAAGGGTGGCTTTGAGGCTGAAGACAGCAGGAAAGCCTGCAGCCCCCAGGTCTGTGGGGCTACGCAAGCGGTTCCCAAAGACCTTTAGAACAAGGCATAGTTTTCCCTGCTGGCTCTTTGGGTGGGGGACCCATCTCCAGCCGTATGGCTATTTTTGTGCCTGACGCGGTGCGTAGTGGCATAGGGTGGTTTTGAGGCTGAAGGCAGCAGGAAAGCCCGCAGCCCCCACGTCTGTGGGGCCAAGCAAGCGGTTCCCAAAGAGCTTTAGAACAAGGCATAGTTTTCCCAGCTGGCTCTTTGGGCGGGGGACCCATCTCCAGCCGTATGGCCATTTTTGTGCCTGGCGCGGTGCGTAGTGGGAAAGGGTGGTTTTGAGGCTGAAGGCAGCAGGAAAGCCCGCAGCCCCCAGGTCTGTGGGGCTACGCAAGCGGTTCCCAAAGAGCTTTAGAACAAGGCATAGTTTTCCCTGCTGGCTCTTTGGGCGGGGGGACCCATCTCCAGCCGTATGGCCATTTTTGTGCCTGGCGCGGCGCCAAGTGGGTAAGGGTGGTGTCGAGGCTGAAGGCAGCAGCAAAGCCTGCAGCCCCCAGGTCTGTGGGGCCAAGCAAGCGGTTCCCAAAGAGCTTTAGAACAAGGCATAGTTTTCCCTGCTGGCTCTTTGGGCATGGGACCCATCTCCAGCCGTATGGCCATTTTTGTCCCTGGCCCGGCGCCAAGTGGGAAAGGGTGGCTTTGAGGCTGAAGGCAGCAGGAAAGCCCGCAGCCCCCAGGTCTGTGGGGCTACGCAAGCGGTTCCCAAAGAGCTTTAGAACAAGGCATAATTTTCCCTGCTCGCTCTTTGGGCGGGGGACCCATCTCCAGCCATATGGCCATTTTTGTGCCTGGCGAAGCCCCAAGTGCGAAAGGGTGGCTTTGAGGCTGAAGGCAGCAGGAAAGCCCGCAGCCCCCAGGTCTGTGGGGCTACGCAAGCGGTTCCCAAAGAGCTTTAGAACAAGGCATAGTTTTCCCTGCTGGCTCTTTTGGCAGGGGACCCATCTCCAGCCGTATGGCCATTTTTGTGCCTTGCCCGGCGCCAGGTGGGAAAGGGTGGCTTTGAGGCTGAAGGCAGCAGCAAAGCCTGCAGCCCCCAGGTCTGTGGTGCTACGCAAGCGGTTCCCAAAGAGCTTTAGAAGAAGGCATAGTTTTCCCAGCTGGCTCTTAGGGCATGGGACCCATCTCCAGCCATAGGCCATTTTTGTGCCTGGCGCGAAGCCAAGTGGGAAAGGGTGCTGTCGAGGCTGAAGGCAGCAGGAAAGCCCGCAGCCCCAAGGTCTGTGGGGCTACGCAAGCGGTTCCCAAAGAGCTTTAGAACAAGGCAGAGTTTTCCCTGCTGGCTCTTTGGGCGGGGGACCCATCTCCAGTCGTATGGCTATTTTTATGCCTGGCGCGTTGCGTAGTGGGAAAGGGTGGTTTTGAGGCTGAAGGCAGCAGGAAAGCCTGCAGCCCCCAGGTCTGTGGGGCTACGCAAGCGGTTCCCAAAGAGCTTTAGAACAAGGCATAGTTTTCCCTGCTGGCTCTTTGGGCGGGGGACCCATCTCCAGCCGTATGGCCATTTTTGTGCCTGGCCCGGCGCAAAGTGGGAAAGGGTGGCTTTGAGGCTGAAGGCAGCAGGAAAGCCCGCAGCCCCCAGGTCTGTGCGGCTACGCAAGCGGTTCCGAAAGAGCTTTAGAACAAGGCATAGTTTTCCCTGCTGGCTCTTTGGGTGGGGGACCCATCTCCAGCCGTACGGCCATTTTTGTGCCTGGCGCGGCGCCAAGAGGGAAAGGGTGGTGTCGAGGCTAAAGGCAGCAGGAAAGCCCGCAGCCCCCAGGTCTGTGGGGCTACGCAAGCGGTTCCCAAAGAGCTTTAGAACAAGGCATAGTTTTCCCTGCTGGCTCTTTGGGCATGGGACCCATCTCCACCCATAGGCCATTTTTGTGCCTGATAGGGCGCCAAGTGGGAAAGGGTGGCTTTGAGGCTGAAGACAGCAGGAAAGCCTGCAGCCCCCAGGTCTGTGGGGCTACGCAAGCGGTTCCCAAAGACCTTTAGAACAAGGCATAGTTTTCCCTGCTGGCTCTTTGGGTGGGGGACCCATCTCCAGCCGTATGGCTATTTTTGTGCCTGACGCGGTGCGTAGTGGCATAGGGTGGTTTTGAGGCTGAAGGCAGCAGGAAAGCCCGCAGCCCCCACGTCTGTGGGGCCAAGCAAGCGGTTCCCAAAGAGCTTTAGAACAAGGCATAGTTTTCCCTGCTGGCTCTCTGGGCGGGGGACCCATCTCCAGCCGTATGGCCATTTTTGTGCCTGGCGCGGTGCGTAGTGGGAAAGGGTGGTTTTGAGGCTGAAGGCAGCAGGAAAGCCCGCAGCCCCCAGGTCTGTGGGGCTACGCAAGCGGTTCCCAAAGAGCTTTAGAACAAGGCATAGTTTTCCCTGCTGGCTCTTTGGGCGGGGGACCCATCTCCAGCCGTATGGCCATTTTTGTGCCTGGCGCGGCGCCAAGTGGGTAAGGGTGGTGTCGAGGCTGAAGGCAGCAGCAAAGCCTGCAGCCCCCAGGTCTGTGGGGCCAAGCAAGCGGTTCCCAAAGAGCTTTAGAACAAGGCATAGTTTTCCCTGCTGGCTCTTTGGGCATGGGACCCATCTCCAGCCGTATGGCCATTTTTGTCCCTGGCCCGGCGCCAAGTGGGAAAGGGTGGCTTTGAGGCTGAAGGCAGCAGGAAAGCCCGCAGCCCCCAGGTCTGTGGGGCTACGCAAGCGGTTCCCAAAGAGCTTTAGAACAAGGCATAGTTTTCCCTGCTCGCTCTTTGGGCGGGGGACCCATCTCCAGCCATATGGCCATTTTTGTGCCTGGCGAAGCCCCAAGTGCGAAAGGGTGGCTTTGAGGCTGAAGGCAGCAGGAAAGCCCGCAGCCCCCAGGTCTGTGGGGCTACGCAAGCGGTTCCCAAAGAGCTTTAGAACAAGGCATAGTTTTCCCTGCTGGCTCTTTTGGCAGGGGACCCATCTCCAGCCGTATGGCCATTTTTGTGCCTGGCCCGGCGCCAAGTGGGAAAGGGTGGCTTTGAGACTGAAGGCAGCAGGAAAGCCCACAGCCCCCAGGTCTGTGGGGCTACGCAAGCGGTTCCCAAAGAGCTTTAGAACAAGGCATAGTTTTCCCTGCTGGCTCTTTGGGCGGGGGACCCATCTCCAGCCGTATGGCCATTTTTGTGCATGGCGCAGCGCCAAGTGGGAAATGGTGGTATCGAGGCTGAAGGCAGCAGGAAAGCCCGCAGCCCCCAGGTCTGTGGGGCTACGCAAGCGGTTCCCAAAGAGCTTTAGAACAAGGCATAGTTTTCCCTGCTGGCTCTTTGGGCATGGGACCCATCTCCACCCATAGGCCATTTTTGTGCCTGATAGGGCGCCAAGTGGGAAAGGGTGGCTTTGAGGCTGAAGACAGCAGGAAAGCCTGCAGCCCCCAGGTCTGTGGGGCTACGCAAGCGGTTCCCAAAGACCTTTAGAACAAGGCATAGTTTTCCCTGCTGGCTCTTTGGGAGTGGGACCCATCTCCAGCCATATGGCCATTTTTGTGCCTGGCGAAGCCCCAAGTGCGAAAGGGTGGTTTTGAGGCTGAAGGCAGCAGGAAAGCCCGCAGCCCCCAGGTCTGTGGGGCTACGCAAGCGGTTCCCAAAGAGCTTTAGAACAAGGCATAGTTTTCCCTGCTGGCTCTTTGGGCGGGGGACCCATCTCCAGCCGTATGGCCATTTTTGTGGCTGATAGGGCGCCAAGTGGGAAAGGGTGGTGTCGAGGCTGAAGACAGCAGGAAAGCCCGCAGCCCCCACGTCTGTGGGGCCAAGCAAGCGGTTCCCAAAGAGCTTTAGAACAAGGCATAGTTTTCCCAGCTGGCTCTTTGGGCGTGGGACCCATCTCCAGACGTATGGCCATTTTTGTGCCTGGCGCGGAGCGTAGTGGGAAAGGGTGGTGTCGAGGCTGAAGGCAGCAGCAAAGCCTGCAGCCCCCAGGTCTGTGGGGCCAAGCAAGCGGTTCCCAAAGAGCTTTAGAACAAGGCATAGTTTTCCCTGCTGGCTCTTTGAGCATGGGACCCATCTCCAGCCGTATGGCCATTTTTGTCCCTGGCCCGGCGCCAAGTGGGAAAGGGTGGCTTTGAGGCTGAAGGCAGCAGGAAAGCCCGCAGCCCCCACGTCTGTGGGGCTACGCAAGCGGTTCCCAAAGAGCTTTAGAACAAGGCATAGTTTTCCCTGCTGGCTCTTTGTTCGGGGGACCCATCTCCAGCCATAGGCCATTTTTGTGCCTGGCGCGGCGCCAAGTGGGAAAGGGTGGCTTTGAGGCTTGAAGGCAGCAGGAAAGCCCGCAGCCCCCAGGTCTGTGGGGCTACGCAAGCGGTTCCCAAAGAGCTTTAGAACAAGGCATAGTTTTCCCTGCTGGCTCTTTGGGCGGGGGACCCATCTCCAGCCGTATGGCCATTTTTGTGCCTGGCGCAGCGCCAAGTGGGAAAGGGTGGTTTTGAGGCTGAAGGCAGCAGCAAAGCCTGCAGCCCCCAGGTCTGTGGGGCTACGCAAGCGGTTCCCAAAGAGCTTTAGAACAAGGCATAGTTTTCCCTGCTGGCTCTTTGGGCGGGGGACCCATCTGCAGACATATGGCCATTTTTGTGCCTGGCCGGGGGCCAAGTGGGAAAGGGTGGCTTTGAGGCTGAAGGCAGCAGGAAAGCCCGCAGCCCCCAGGTGTGTGGGGCTACGCAAGCGGTTCCCAAAGAGCTTTAGAACAAGGCATAGTTTTCCCTGCTGGCTCTTTGGGCATGGGACCCATCTCCAGCCATAGGCCATTTTTGTGCTTGATAGGGCGCCAAGTGAGAAAGGGTTGCTTTGAGGCTGAAGACAGCAGGAAAGCCCGCAGCCCCCAGGTGTGTGGGGCTACGCAAGCGGTTCCCAAAGAGCTTTAGAACAAGGCATAGGTTTCCCTGCTGGCTCTCTGGGCGGGGGGACCCATCTCCAGCCGTATGGCCATTTTTGAGCCTGGCGCGGCGCCAGGTGGGAAAGGGGGCTTTGAGGCTGAAGGCAGGAGCAAAGCCTGCAGCCCCCAGGTCTGTGGTGCTACGCAAGCGGTTCCCAAAGAGCTTTAGAACAAGGCATAGTTTTCCCAGCTGGCTCTTAGGGCATGGGACCCATCTCCAGCCATAGGCCATTTTTGTGCCTGGCGCGAAGCCAAGTGGGAAAGGGTGGCTTTGAGGCTGAAGGCAGCAGGAAAGCCCGCAGCCCCCAGGTCTGTGCGGCTACGCAAGCGGTTCCCAAAGAGCTTTAGAACAAGGCATAGTTTTCCCTGCTGGCTCTTTGGGCGGGGGACCCATCTCCAGCCGTACGGCCATTTTTGTGCCTGGCGCGGCTCCAAGAGGGAAAGGGTGGTGTCGAGGCTGAAGGCAGCAGGAAAGCCCGCAGCCCCCAGGTCTGTGGGGCTACGCAAGCGGTTCCCAAAGAGCTTTAGAACAAGGCATAGTTTTCCCTGCTGGCTCTTTGGGCGGGGGACCCATCTCCAGCCGTATGGCCATTTTTGTGCATGGCGCAGCGCCAAGTGGGAAATGGTGGTATCGAGGCTGAAGGCAGCAGGAAAGCCCGCAGCCCCCAGGTCTGTGGGGCTACGCAAGCGGTTCCCAAAGAGCTTTAGAACAAGGCATAGTTTTCCCTGCTGGCTCTTTGGGCATGGGACCCATCTCCACCCATAGGCCATTTTTGTGCCTGATAGGGCGCCAAGTGGGAAAGGGTGGCTTTGAGGCTGAAGACAGCAGGAAAGCCTGCAGCCCCCAGGTCTGTGGGGCTACGCAAGCGGTTCCCAAAGACCTTTAGAACAAGGCATAGTTTTCCCTGCTGGCTCTTTGGGCGGGGGACCCATCTCCAGCCGTATGGCTATTTTTGTGCCTGACGCGGTGCGTAGTGGCATAGGGTGGTTTTGAGGCTGAAGGCAGCAGGAAAGCCCGCAGCCCCCACGTCTGTGGGGCCAAGCAAGCGGTTCCCAAAGAGCTTTAGAACAAGGCATAGTTTTCCCTGCTGGCTCTTTGGGCGGGGGACCCATCTCCAGCCGTATGGCCATTTTTGTGCCTGGCGCGGTGCGTAGTGGGAAAGGGTGGTGTCGAGGCTGAAGGCAGCAGCAAAGCCTGCAGCCCCCAGGTCTGTGGGGCCAAGCAAGCGGTTCCCAAAGAGCTTTAGAACAAGGCATAGTTTTCCCTGCTGGCTCTTTGAGCATGGGACCCATCTCCAGCCGTATGGCCATTTTTGTGCCTGATGGGGCGCCAAGTGGGAAAGGGTGGCTTTGAGGCTGAAGGCAGCAGGAAAGCCCGCAGCCCCCAGGTCTGTGGGGCTACGCAAGCGGTTCCCAAAGAGCTTTAGAACAAGGCATAGTTTTCCCTGCTCGCTCTTTGGGAGGGGGACCCATCTCCAGCCATATGGCCATTTTTGTGCCTGGCGAAGCCCCAAGTGCGAAAGGGTGGCTTTGAGGCTGAAGGCAGCAGGAAAGCCCGCAGCCCCCAGGTCTGTGGGGCTACGCAAGCGGTTCCCAAAGAGCTTTAGAACAAGGCATAGTTTTCCCTGCTGGCTCTTTGGGCGGGGGACCCATCTCCAGCCGTATGGCCATTTTTGTGGCTGATAGGGCGCCAAGTGGGAAAGGGTGGTGTCGAGGCTGAAGACAGCAGGAAAGCCCGCAGCCCCCACGTCTGTGGGGCCAAGCAAGCGGTTCCCAAAGAGCTTTAGAACAAGGCATAGTTTTCCCAGCTGGCTTTTTGGGCGTGGGACCCATCTCCAGACGTATGGCCATTTTTGTGCCTGGCGCGGTGCGTAGTGGGAAAGGGTGGTGTCGAGGCTGAAGGCAGCAGCAAAGCCTGCAGCCCCCAGGTCTGTGGGGCCAAGCAAGCGGTTCCCAAAGAGCTTTAGAACAAGGCATAGTTTTCCCTGCTGGCTCTTTGAGCATGGGACCCATCTCCAGCCGTATGGCCATTTTTGTCCCTGGCCCGGCGCCAAGTGGGAAAGGGTGGCTTTGAGGCTGAAGGCAGCAGGAAAGCCCGAAGCCCCCAGGTCTGTGGGGCTACGCAAGCGGTTCCCAAAGAGCTTTAGAACAAGGCATAGTTTTCCCTGCTGGCTCTTTGGGAGGGGGACCCATCTCCAGCCATATGGCCATTTTTGTGCCTGGCGAAGCCCCAAGTGCGAAAGGGTGGCTTTGAGGCTGAAGGCAGCAGGAAAGCCCGCAGCCCCCAGGTCTGTGGGGCTACGCAAGCGGTTCCCAAAGAGCTTTAGAACAAGGCACAGTTTTCCCTGCTGGCTCTCTGGGCGGGGGACCCATCTCCAGCCGTATGGCCATTTTTGAGCCTGGAGCAGTGCCAAGTGGGAAAGGGTGGCTTTGAGGCTGAAGGCAGCAGGAAAGCCCGCAGCCCCCAGGTCTGTGGGGCTACGCAAGCAGTTCCCAAAGAGCTTTAGAACAAGGCATAGTTTTCCCTGCTGGCTCTTTGGGCGGGGGACCCATCTCCAGCCATAGGCCATTTTTGTGCCTGGCCCGGCGCCCAGTGGGAAAGGGTGGCTTTGAGGCTTGAAGGCAGCAGGAAAGCCCGCAGTCCCCAGGTCTGTGGGGCTACGCAAGCGGTTCCCAAAGAGCTTTAGAACAAGGCATAATTTTCCCTGCTGGCTCTTTGGGTGGGGGACCCATCTCCAGCCATATGGCCATTTTTGTGCCTGGCGCAGCGCCAAGTGGGAAAGGGTGGTTTTGAGGCTGAAGGCAGCAGCAAAGCCTGCAGCCCCCAGGTCTGTGGGGCTACGCAAGCGGTTCCCAAAGAGCTTTAGAACAAGGCATAGTTTTCCCTGCTAGCTCTTTGGGCGGGGGACCCATCTCCAGCCGTATGGCCATTTTTGTGCCTGGCCGGGGGCCAAGTGGGAAAGGGTGGTTTTGAGGCTGAAGGCAGCAGGAAAGCCCGCAGCCCCCACGTGTGTGGGGCTACGCAAGCGGTTCCCAAAGAGCTTTAGAACAAGGCATAGTTTTCCCTGCTGGCTCTTTGGGCATGGGACCCATCTCCAGCCATAGGCCATTTTTGTGCTTGATAGGGCGCCAAGTGAGAAAGGGTGGTGTCGAGGCTGAAGGCAGCAGGAAAGCCCGCAGCCCCCAGGTCTGTGCGGCTACGCAAGCGGTTCCCAAAGAGCTTTAGAACAAGGCATAATTTTCCCTGCTGGCTCTCTGAGCGGGGGACCCATCTCCAGCCGTACGGCCATTTTTGTGCCTGGCGCGGCGCCAAGAGGGAAAGGGTGGTGTCGAGGCTAAAGGCAGCAGGAAAGCCCGCAGCCCCCAGGTCTGTGGAGCTACGCAAGCAGTTCCCAAAGAGCTTTAGAACAAGGCATAGTTTTCCCTGCTGGCTCTTTGGGCGGGGGACCCATCTCCAGCCGTATGGCCATTTTTGTGCCTGGCGCGGTGCCAAGTGTGAAAGGGTGGCTTTGAGGCTGAAGGCAGCAGGAAAGCCCGCAGCCCCCAGGTCTGTGGGGCTACGCAAGCGGTTCCCAAAGAGCTTTAGAACAAGGCATAGTTTTCCCTGCTGGCTCTTTGGGCATGGGACCCATCTCCACCCATAGGCCATTTTTGTGCCTGATAGGGCGCCAAGTGGGAAAGGGTGGCTTTGAGGCTAAAGACAGCAGGAAAGCCTGCAGCCCCCAGGTCTGTGGGGCTACGCAAGCGGTTCCCAAAGAGCTTTAGAACAAGGCATAGTTTTCCCTGCTGGCTCTTTGGGTGGGGGACCCATCTCCAGCCGTATGGCCATTTTTGAGCCTGGAGCAGTGCCAAGTGGGAAAGGGTGGTTTTGAGGGTGAAGGCAGCAGGAAAGCCCGCAGCCCCCAGGTCTGTGGGGCCAAGCAAGCGGTTCCCAAAGAGCTTTAGAACAAGGCATAGTTTTCCCTGCTGGCTCTTTGGGCGGGGGACCCATCTCCAGCCGTATGGCCATTTTTGTGCCTGGCGCGGCGCCAAGTGGGAAAGGGTGGTGTCGAGGCTGAAGGCAGCAGGAAAGCCCGCAGCCCCCACGTCTGTGGGGCCAAGCAAGCGGTTCCCAAAGAGCTTTAGAACAAGGCATAGTTTTCCCTGCTGGCTCTTTGGGCCTGGGACCCATCTCCAGCCATAGGCCATTTTTGTGCTTGATAGGGCGCCAAGTGGGAAAGGGTGGCTTTGAGGCTGAAGGCAGCAGGAAAGCCCGCAGCCCCCAGGTCTGTGGGGCTACGCAAGCGGTTCCCAAAGAGCTTTAGAACAAGGCACAGTTTTCCCTGCTGGCTCTCTGGGCGGGGGACCCATCTCCAGCCGTATGGCCATTTTTGAGCCTGGAGCAGTGCCAAGTGGGAAAGGGTGGCTTTGAGGCTGAAGGCAGCAGGAAAGCCCGCAGCCCCCAGGTCTGTGGGGCTACGCAAGCAGTTCCCAAAGAGCTTTAGAACAAGGCATAGTTTTCCCTGCTGGCTCTTTGGGCGGGGGACCCATCTCCAGCCATAGGCCATTTTTGTGCCTGGCCCGGCGCCCAGTGGGAAAGGGTGGCTTTGAGGCTTGAAGGCAGCAGGAAAGCCCGCAGTCCCCAGGTCTGTGGGGCTACGCAAGCGGTTCCCAAAGAGCTTTAGAACAAGGCATAATTTTCCCTGCTGGCTCTTTGGGTGGGGGACCCATCTCCAGCCATATGGCCATTTTTGTGCCTGGCGCAGCGCCAAGTGGGAAAGGGTGGTTTTGAGGCTGAAGGCAGCAGCAAAGCCTGCAGCCCCCAGGTCTGTGGGGCTACGCAAGCGGTTCCCAAAGAGCTTTAGAACAAGGCATAGTTTTCCCTGCTAGCTCTTTGGGCGGGGGACCCATCTCCAGCCGTATGGCCATTTTTGTGCCTGGCCGGGGGCCAAGTGGGAAAGGGTGGTTTTGAGGCTGAAGGCAGCAGGAAAGCCCGCAGCCCCCACGTGTGTGGGGCTACGCAAGCGGTTCCCAAAGAGCTTTAGAACAAGGCATAGTTTTCCCTGCTGGCTCTTTGGGCATGGGACCCATCTCCAGCCATAGGCCATTTTTGTGCTTGATAGGGCGCCAAGTGAGAAAGGGTGGTGTCGAGGCTGAAGGCAGCAGGAAAGCCCGCAGCCCCCAGGTCTGTGCGGCTACGCAAGCGGTTCCCAAAGAGCTTTAGAACAAGGCATAATTTTCCCTGCTGGCTCTCTGAGCGGGGGACCCATCTCCAGCCGTACGGCCATTTTTGTGCCTGGCGCGGCGCCAAGAGGGAAAGGGTGGTGTCGAGGCTAAAGGCAGCAGGAAAGCCCGCAGCCCCCAGGTCTGTGGAGCTACGCAAGCAGTTCCCAAAGAGCTTTAGAACAAGGCATAGTTTTCCCTGCTGGCTCTTTGGGCGGGGGGACCCATCTCCAGCCGTATGGCCATTTTTGTGCCTGGCGCGGTGCCAAGTGTGAAAGGGTGGCTTTGAGGCTGAAGGCAGCAGGAAAGCCCGCAGCCCCCAGGTCTGTGGGGCTACGCAAGCGGTTCCCAAAGAGCTTTAGAACAAGGCATAGTTTTCCCTGCTGGCTCTTTGGGCATGGGACCCATCTCCACCCATAGGCCATTTTTGTGCCTGGCCGGGGGCCAAGTGGGAAAGGGTGGCTTTGAGGCTAAAGACAGCAGGAAAGCCTGCAGCCCCCAGGTCTGTGGGGCTACGCAAGCGGTTCCCAAAGAGCTTTAGAACAAGGCATAGTTTTCCCTGCTGGCTCTTTGGGTGGGGGACCCATCTCCAGCCGTATGGCCATTTTTGAGCCTGGAGCAGTGCCAAGTGGGAAAGGGTGGTTTTGAGGGTGAAGGCAGCAGGAAAGCCCGCAGCCCCCAGGTCTGTGGGGCTACGCAAGCGGTTCCCAAAGAGCTTTAGAACAAGGCATAGTTTTCCCTGCTGGCTCTTTGGGCGGGGGACCCATCTCCAGCCGTATGGCCATTTTTGTGCCTGGCGCGGCGCCAAGTGGGAAAGGGTGGTGTCGAGGCTGAAGGCAGCAGGAAAGCCCGCAGCCCCCACGTCTGTGGGGCCAAGCAAGCGGTTCCCAAAGAGCTTTAGAACAAGGCATAGTTTTCCCTGCTGGCTCTTTGGGCCTGGGACCCATCTCCAGCCATAGGCCATTTTTGTGCTTGATAGGGCGCCAAGTGGGAAAGGGTGGCTTTGAGGCTGAAGGCAGCAGGAAAGCCTGCAGCCCCCAGGTCTGTGGGGCTACGCAAGCAGTTCCCAAAGAGCTTTAGAACAAGGCATAGTTTTCCCTGCTGGCTCTTTGTTCGGGGGACCCATCTCCAGCCATAGGCCATTTTTGTGCCTGGCCCGGCGCCCAGTGGGAAAGGGTGGCTTTGAGGCTTGAAGGCAGCAGGAAAGCCCGCAGCCCCCAGGTCTGTGGGGCTACGCAAGCGGTTCCCAAAGAGCTTTAGAACAAGGCATAGTTTTCCCTGCTGGCTCTCTGGGCGGGGGACCCATCTCCAGCCGTATGGCCATTTTTGAGCCTGGCGCGGCGCCAAGTGGGAAAGGGTGGTGTCGAGGCTAAAGGCAGCAGGAAAGCCCGCAGCCCCCAGGTCTGTGGGGCTACGCAAGCGGTTCCCAAAGAGCTTTAGAACAAGGCATAGTTTTCCCTGCTGGCTCTCTGGGCGGGGGACCCATCTCCAGCCGTATGGCCATTTTTGAGCCTGGCGCGGCGCCAGGTGGGAAAGGGTGGCTTTGAGGCTGAAGGCAGCAGCAAAGCCTGCAGCCCCCAGGTCTGTGGTGCTACGCAAGCGGTTCCCAAAGAGCTTTAGAAGAAGGCATAGTTTTCCCAGCTGGCTCTTAGGGCATGGGACCCATCTCCAGCCATAGGCCATTTTTGTGCCTGGCGCGAAGCCAAGTGGGAAAGGGTGCTGTCGAGGCTGAAGGCAGCAGGAGAGCCCGCAGCCCCAAGGTCTGTGGGGCTACGCAAGCGGTTCCCAAAGAGCTTTAGAACAAGGCAGAGTTTTCCCTGCTGGCTCTTTGGGCGGGGGACCCATCTCCAGTCGTATGGCTATTTTTATGCCTGGCGCGTTGCGTAGTGGGAAAGGGTGGTTTTGAGGCTGAAGGCAGCAGGAAAGCCTGCAGCCCCCAGGTCTGTGGGGCTACGCAAGCGGTTCCCAAAGAGCTTTAGAACAAGGCATAGTTTTCCCTGCTGGCTCTTTGGGCGGGGGACCCATCTCCAGCCGTATGGCCATTTTTGTGCCTGGCCCGGCGCAAAGTGGGAAAGGGTGGCTTTGAGGCTGAAGGCAGCAGGAAAGCCCGCAGCCCCCAGGTCTGTGCGGCTACGCAAGCGGTTCCCAAAGAGCTTTAGAACAAGGCATAGTTTTCCCTGCTGGCTCTTTGGGTGGGGGACCCATCTCCAGCCGTACGGCCATTTTTGTGCCTGGCGCGGCGCCAAGAGGGAAAGGGTGGTGTCGAGGCTAAAGGCAGCAGGAAAGCCCGCAGCCCCCAGGTCTGTGGGGCTACGCAAGCGGTTCCCAAAGAGCTTTAGAACAAGGCATAGTTTTCCCTGCTGGCTCTCTGGGCGGGGGACCCATCTCCAGCCGTATGGCCATTTTTGTGCCTGATAGGGCGCCAAGTGGGAAAGGGTGGCTTTGAGGCTGAAGGCAGCAGGAAAGCCCGCAGCCCCCAGGTCTGTGGGGCTACGCAAGCGGTTCCCAAAGAGCTTTAGAACAAGGCATAGTTTTCCCTTCTGGCTCTTTGGGTGGGGGACCCATCTCCAGCCGTATGGCTATTTTTGTGCCTGACGCGGTGCGTAGTGGCATAGGGTGGTTTTGAGGCTGAAGGCAGCAGGAAAGCCCGCAGCCCCCACGTCTGTGGGGCCAAGCAAGCGGTTCCCAAAGAGCTTTAGAACAAGGCATAGTTTTCCCTGCTGGCTCTCTGGGCGGGGGACCCATCTCCAGCCGTATGGCCATTTTTGTGCCTGGCGCGGTGCGTAGTGGGAAAGGGTGGTTTTGAGGCTGAAGGCAGCAGGAAAGCCCGCAGCCCCCAGGTCTGTGGGGCTACGCAAGCGGTTCCCAAAGAGCTTTAGAACAAGGCATAGTTTTCCCTGCTGGCTCTTTGGGCGGGGGACCCATCTCCAGCCGTATGGCCATTTTTGTGCCTGGCGCGGCGCCAAGTGGGAAAGGGTGGTGTCGAGGCTGAAGGCAGCAGCAAAGCCTGCAGCCCCCAGGTCTGTGGGGCCAAGCAAGCGGTTCCCAAAGAGCTTTAGAACAAGGCATAGTTTTCCCTGCTGGCTCTTTGGGCATGGGACCCATCTCCAGCCGTATGGCCATTTTTGTCCCTGGCCCGGCGCCAAGTGGGAAAGGGTGGCTTTGAGGCTGAAGGCAGCAGGAAAGCCCGCAGCCCCCAGGTCTGTGGGGCTACGCAAGCGGTTCCCAAAGAGCTTTAGAACAAGGCATAGTTTTCCCTGCTGGCTCTTTGGGTGGGGGACCCATCTCCAGCCGTACGGCCATTTTTGTGCCTGGCGCGGCGCCAAGAGGGAAAGGGTGGTGTCGAGGCTAAAGGCAGCAGGAAAGCCCGCAGCCCCCACGTCTGTGGGGCCAAGCAAGCGGTTCCCAAAGAGCTTTAGAACAAGGCATAGTTTTCCCTGCTGGCTCTCTGGGCGGGGGACCCATCTCCAGCCGTATGGCCATTTTTGTGCCTGATAGGGCGCCAAGTGGGAAAGGGTGGCTTTGAGGCTGAAGGCAGCAGGAAAGCCTGCAGCCCCCAGGTCTGTGGGGCTACGCAAGCGGTTCCCAAAGAGCTTTAGAACAAGGCATAGTTTTCCCTGCTGGCTCTTTGGGTGGGGGACCCATCTCCAGCCGTATGGCTATTTTTGTGCCTGACGCGGTGCGTAGTGGCATAGGGTGGTTTTGAGGCTGAAGGCAGCAGGAAAGCCCGCAGCCCCCACGTCTGTGGGGCCAAGCAAGCGGTTCCCAAAGAGCTTTAGAACAAGGCATAGTTTTCCCTGCTGGCTCTCTGGGCGGGGGACCCATCTCCAGCCGTATGGCCATTTTTGTGCCTGGCGCGGTGCGTAGTGGGAAAGGGTGGTTTTGAGGCTGAAGGCAGCAGGAAAGCCCGCAGCCCCCAGGTCTGTGGGGCTACGCAAGCGGTTCCCAAAGAGCTTTAGAACAAGGCATAGTTTTCCCTGCTGGCTCTTTTGGCAGGGGACCCATCTCCAGCCGTATGGCCATTTTTGTGCCTGGCCCGGCGCCAAGTGGGAAAGGGTGGCTTTGAGACTGAAGGCAGCAGGAAAGCCCACAGCCCCCAGGTCTGTGGGGCTACGCAAGCGGTTCCCAAAGAGCTTTAGAACAAGGCATAGTTTTCCCTGCTGGCTCTCTGGGCGGGGGACCCATCTCCAGCCGTATGGCCATTTTTGAGCCTGGAGCAGTGCCAAGTGGGAAAGGGTGGTGTCGAGGCTGAAGGCAGCAGGAAAGCCCGCAGCCCCCAGGTCTGTGGGGCTACGCAAGCAGTTCCCAAAGAGCTTTAGAACAAGGCATAGTTTTCCCTGCTGGCTCTTTGTTCGGGGGACCCATCTCCAGCCATAGGCCATTTTTGTGCCTGGCCCGGCGCCCAGTGGGAAAGGGTGGCTTTGAGGCTAGAAGGCAGCAGCAAAGACTGCAGCCCCCAGGTCTGTGGGGCTACGCAAGCGGTTCCCAAAGAGCTTTAGAACAAGGCATAGTTTTCCCTGCTGGCTCTCTGGGCGGGGGACCCATCTCCAGCCGTATGGCCATTTTTGAGCCTGGCGCGGCGCCAGGTGGGAAAGGGTGGCTTTGAGGCTGAAGGCAGCAGCAAAGCCTGCAGCCCCCAGGTCTGTGGTGCTACGCAAGCGGTTCCCAAAGAGCTTTAGAAGAAGGCATAGTTTTCCCAGCTGGCTCTTAGGGCATGGGACCCATCTCCAGCCATAGGCCATTTTTGTGCCTGGCGCGAAGCCAAGTGGGAAAGGGTGCTGTCGAGGCTGAAGGCAGCAGGAAAGCCCGCAGCCCCAAGGTCTGTGGGGCTACGCAAGCGGTTCCCAAAGAGCTTTAGAACAAGGCAGAGTTTTCCCTGCTGGCTCTTTGGGCGGGGGACCCATCTCCAGTCGTATGGCTATTTTTATGCCTGGCGCGTTGCGTAGTGGTAAAGGGTGGTTTTGAGGCTGAAGGCAGCAGGAAAGCCTGCAGCCCCCAGGTCTGTGGGGCTACGCAAGCGGTTCCCAAAGAGCTTTAGAACAAGGCATAGTTTTCCCTGCTGGCTCTCTGGGCGGGGGACCCATCTCCAGCCGTATGGCCATTTTTGTGCCTGGCGCGGTGCGTAGTGGGAAAGGGTGGTTTTGAGGCTGAAGGCAGCAGGAAAGCCCGCAGCCCCCAGGACTGTGGGGCTACGCAAGCGGTTCCCAAAGAGCTTTAGAACAAGGCATAGTTTTCCCTGCTGGCTCTTTGGGCGGGGGACCCATCTCCAGCCGTATGGCCATTTTTGTGCCTGGCGCGGCGCCAAGTGGGTAAGGGTGGTGTCGAGGCTGAAGGCAGCAGCAAAGCCTGCAGCCCCCAGGTCTGTGGGGCCAAGCAAGCGGTTCCCAAAGAGCTTTAGAACAAGGCATAGTTTTCCCTGCTGGCTCTTTGGGCATGGGACCCATCTCCAGCCGTATGGCCATTTTTGTCCCTGGCCCGGCGCCAAGTGGGAAAGGGTGGCTTTGAGGCTGAAGGCAGCAGGAAAGCCCGCAGCCCCCAGGTCTGTGGGGCTACGCAAGCGGTTCCCAAAGAGCTTTAGAACAAGGCATAGTTTTCCCTGCTCGCTCTTTGGGCGGGGGACCCATCTCCAGCCATATGGCCATTTTTGTGCCTGGCGAAGCCCCAAGTGCGAAAGGGTGGCTTTGAGGCTGAAGGCAGCAGGAAAGCCCGCAGCCCCCAGGTCTGTGGGGCTACGCAAGCGGTTCCCAAAGAGCTTTAGAACAAGGCATAGTTTTCCCTGCTGGCTCTTTTGGCAGGGGACCCATCTCCAGCCGTATGGCCATTTTTGTGCCTGGCGCAGCGCCAAGTGGGAAAGGGTGGCTTTGAGACTGAAGGCAGCAGGAAAGCCCACAGCCCCCAGGTCTGTGGGGCTACGCAAGCGGTTCCCAAAGAGCTTTAGAACAAGGCATAGTTTTCCCTTCTGGCTCTCTGGGCGGGGGACCCATCTCCAGCCGTATGGCCATTTTTGAGCCTGGAGCAGTGCCAAGTGGGAAAGGGTGGTGTCGAGGCTGAAGGCAGCAGGAAAGCCCGCAGCCCCCAGGTCTGTGGGGCTACGCAAGCGGTTCCCAAAGAGCTTTAGAACAAGGCATAGTTTTCCCTGCTGGCTCTTTGGGCGGGGGACCCATCTCCAGCCATATGGCCATTTTTGTGCCTGGCGCAGCGCCAAGTGGGAAAGGGTGGTTTTGAGGCTGAAGGCAGCAGCAAAGCCTGCAACCCCCAGGTCTGTGGGGCTACGCAAGCGGTTCCCAAAGAGCTTTACAACAAGGCATAGTTTTCCCTGCTGGCTCTTTGGGCGGGGGACCCATCTCCAGCCGTATGGCCATTTTTTTGCCTGGCCGGGGGCCAAGTGGGAAAGGGTGGTTTTGAGGCTGAAGGCAGCAGGAAAGCCCGCAGCCCCCACGTGTGTGGGGCTACGCAAGCGGTTCCCAAAGAGCTTTAGAACAAGGCATAGTTTTCCCTGCTGGCTCTTTGGGCATGGGACCCATCTCCAGCCATAGGCCATTTTTGTGCTTGATAGGGCGCCAAGGGGGAAGGGTGCTGTCGAGGCTGAAGGCAGCAGGAAAGCCCGCAGCCCCCAGGTCTGTGCGGCTACGCAAGCGGTTCCCAAAGAGCTTTAGAACAAGGCATAATTTTCCCTGCTGGCTCTTTGGGCGGGGGACCCATCTCCAGCCGTACGGCCATTTTTGTGCCTGGCGCGGCGCCAAGAGGGAAAGGGTGGTGTCGAGGCTAAAGGCAGCAGGAAAGCCCGCAGCCCCCAGGTCTGTGGAGCTACGCAAGCACTTCCCAAAGAGCTTTAGAACAAGGCATAGTTTTCCCTGCTGGCTCTTTGGGCGGGGGACCCATCTCCAGCCGTATGGCCATTTTTGTGCAAGGCGCAGCTCCAAGTGGGAAAGGGTGGTTTTGAGGCTGAAGGCAGCAGGAAAGCCCGCAGCCCCCAGGTCTGTGGGGCTACGCAAGCGGTTCCCAAAGAGCTTTAGAACAAGGCATAGTTTTCCCTGCTGGCTCTTTGGGCATGGGACCCATCTCCACCCATAGGCCATTTTTGTGCCTAATAGGGCGCCAAGTGGGAAAGGGTGGCTTTGAGGCTAAAGACAGCAGGAAAGCCTGCAGCCCCCAGGTCTGTGGGGCTACGCAAGCGGTTCCCAAAGAGCTTTAGAACAAGGCATAGTTTTCCCTGCTGGCTCTTTGGGTGGGGGACCCATCTCCAGCCGTATGGCTATTCTTGTGCCTGGCGCGGTGCGTAGTGGGAAAGGGTGGTTTTGAGGCTGAAGGCAGCAGGAAAGCCCGCAGCCCCCACGTCTGTGGGGCCAAGAAAGCGGTTCCCAAAGAGCTTTAGAACAAGGCATAGTTTTCCCTGCTGGCTCTTTGGGCATGGGACCCATCTCCAGCCGTATGGCCATTTTTGTGCCTGGCGCGGTGCGTAGTGGGAAAGGGTGGTTTTGACGCTGAAGGCAGCAGGAAAGCCCGCAGCCCCCAGGTCTGTGGGGCTACGCAAGCGGTTCACCAAAGAGCTTTAGAACAAGGCATAGTTTTCCCTGCTGGCTCTTTGGGCGGGGGACCCATCTCCAGCCGTATGGCCATTTTTGTCCCTGGCCCGGCGCCAAGTGGGAAAGGGTGGTGTTGGGGCTGAAGGCAGCAGCAAAGACTGCAGCCCCCAGGTCTGTGGGGCCAAGCAAGCGGTTCCCAAAGAGCTTTAGAACAAGGCATAGTTTTCCCTGCTGGCTCTTTGGGCGGGGGACCCATCTCCAGCCGTATGGCCATTTTTGTGCCTGGCACGGCGCCAAGTGGGAAAGGGTGGCTTTGAGGCTGAAGGCAGCAGCAAAGCCCGCAGCCCCCAGGTCTGTGGGGCTACGCAAGCGGTTCCCAAAGAGCTTTAGAACAAGGCATAGTTTTCCCTGCTGGCTCTTTGGGCGGGGGACCCATCTCCAGCCGTATGGCCATTTTTGTGCCTGGCGCGGCGCCAAGTGGGAAAGGGTGGTGTCGAGGCTGAAGGCAGCAGCAAAGCCCGCAGCCCCCAGGTCTGTGGGGCCAAGCAAGCGGTTCCCAAAGAGCTTTAGAACAAGGCATAGTTTTCCCTGCTGGCTCTTTTGGCAGGGGACCCATCTCCAGCCATAGGCCATTTTTGTGCTTGATAGGGCGCCAAGTGGGAAAGGGTGGCTTTGAGGCTGAAGGCAGCAGCAAAGACTGCAGCCCCCAGGTCTGTGGGGCCAAGCAAGCGGTTCCCAAAGAGCTTTAGAACAAGGCATAGTTTTCCCTGCTGGCTCTCTGGGCGGGGGACCCATCTCCAGCCACAGGCCATTTTTGTGCCTGGCCCGGCGCCCAGTGGGAAAGGGTGGCTTTGAGGCTTGAAGGCAGCAGGAAAGCCCGCAGCCCCCAGGTCTGTAGGGCTACGCAAGCGGTTCCCAAAGAGCTTTAAAACAAGGCATAATTTTCCCTGCTGGCTCTTTGGGCGGGGGACCCATCTCCAGCCGTATGGCCATTTTTGTGCCTGGCCGGGAGCCAAGTGGGAAAGGGTGGTTTTGAGGCTGAAGGCAGCAGGAAAGCCCGCAGCCCCCAGGTCTGTGGGGCTACGCAAGCGGTTCCCAAAGAGCTTTAAAACAAGGCATAGTTTTCCCTGCTGGCTCTTTGGGCATGGGACCCATCTCCAGCCATAGGCCATTTTTGTGCTTGATAGGGCGCCAAGTGGGAAAGGGTGGTGTCGAGGCTGAAGGCAGCAGCAAAGCCCGCAGCCCCCACGTCTGTGGGGCTACGCAAGCGGTTCCCAAAGAGCTTTAGAACAAGGCATAGTTTTCCCTGCTGGCTCTCTGGGCGGGGGACCCATCTCCAGCCGTATGGCCATTTTTGAGCCTGGCGCGGCGCCAGGTGGGAAAGGGTGGCTTTGAGGCTGAAGGCAGGAGCAAAGCCTGCAGCCCCCAGGTCTGTGGTGCTACGCAAGCGGTTCCCAAAGAGCTTTAGAACAAGGCATAGTTTTCCCAGCTGGCTCTTAGGGCATGGGACCCATCTCCAGCCATAGGCCATTTTTGTGCCTGGCACGAAGCCAAGTGGGAAAGGGTGCTGTCGAGGCTGAAGGCAGCAGGAAAGCCTGAAGCCCCCAGGTGTGTGGGGCTACGCAAGCGGTTCCCAAAGAGCTTTAGAACAAGGCATAGTTTTCCCTGCTGGCTCTTTGGGCGGGGGACCCATCTCCAGCCGTATGGCTATTTTTGTGCCTGGCGCGGTGCGTAGTGGCATAGGATGGTTTTGAGGCTGAAGGCAGCAGGAAAGCCTGCAGCCCCCAGGTCTGTGCGGCTACACAAGCGGATCACAAAGATCTTTAGAAGAAGGCATAGTTTTCCCTGCTGGCTCTTTGGGCGGGGGACCCATCTCCAGCCGTACGGCCATTTTTGCGCCTGGCCGGGCGCAAAGTGGGAAAGGGTGGCTTTGAGGCTGAAGGCAGCAGCAAAGCCCGCAGCCCCCAGGTCTGTGCGGCTACGCAAGCGGTTCCCAAAGAGCTTTAGAACAAGGCATAGTTTTCCCTGCTGGCTCTTTGGGCGGGAGACCCATCTCCAGCCATAGGCCATTTTTGTGCCTGGCGCGACGCCAAGTGGGAAAGGGTGGTGTCGAGGCTGAAGGCAGCAGGAAAGCCCGCAGCCCCCAGGTCTGTGGGGCCACACAAGCGGTTCCCAAAGAGCTTTAGAACAAGGCATAGTTTTCCCTGCTGGCTCTTTGGGCGGGAGACCCATCTCCAGCCGTATGGCCATTTTTGTGCCTGGCGCGGCGCCAAGTGGGAAAGGGTGGCTTTGAGGCTGAAGGCAGCAGCAAAGCCCGCAGCCCCCAGGTCTGTGGGGCTACGCAAGCAGTTCCCAAAGAGCTTTAGAACAAGGCATAGTTTTCTGCTGTGCTCTTTAGGCATGGGACCCATCTCCATCCATAGGCCATTTTTGTGCCTGATAGGGCGCCAAGTGGGAAAGGGTTGCTTTGAGGCTGAAGACAGCAGGAAAGCCCGCAGCCCCCAGGTCTGTGGGGCTACGCAAGCGGTTCCCAAAGAGCTTTAGAACAAGGCATAGTTTTCCCTGCTGGCTCTTTGGGCGGGGGACCCATCTGCAGACATATGGCCATTTTTGTGCCTGGCACGACGCCAAGTGGGAAAGGGTGGCTTTGACGCTGAAGGCAGCAGGAAAGCCCGCAGCCCCCCAGGTCTGTGGGGCTACGCAAGCGGTTCCCAAAGAGCTTTAGAACAAGGCATAGTTTTCCCTACTGGCTCTTTGGGCGGGAGACCCATCTCAGCCATAGGCCATTTTTGTGCCTGGCGCGACGCCAAGTGGGAAATGGGTGCTGTCGAGGCTGAAGGCAGCAGGAAAGCCCGCAGCCCCCAGGTCTGTGGGGCTACGCAAGCGGTTCCCAAAGAGCTTTAGAACAAGGCATAGTTTTCCCTGCTGGCTCTTTGGGCGGGGGACCCATCTCCAGCCATAGGCCATTTTTGTGCCTGGCGCGACGCCAAGTGGGAAAGGGTGGTGTCGAGGTTGAAGGCAGCAGGAAAGCCTGCAGCCCCCAGGTCTGTGGGGCTACACAAGCGGTTCCCAAAGAGCTTTAGAACAAGGCATAGTTTTCCCTGCTGGCTCTTTGGGCATGGGACCCATCTCCAGCCGTATGGCCATTTTTGTGCCTGGCGCGGCGCCAAGTGGGAAAGGGTGGTGTCGAGGCTGAAGGCAGCAGGAAAGCCCGCAGCCCCCAGGTCTGTGGGGCTACGCAAGCGGTTCCCAAAGAGCTTTAGAACAAGGCATAGTTTTCCCTGCTGGCTCTTTGGGCGGGGGACCCATCTCCAGCCGTATGGCCATTTTTGTGCCTAGCGCGGCGCCAAATGGGAAAGGGTGGCTTTGAGGCTGAAGGCAGCAGGAAAGTCTGCAGCCCCCAGGTCTGTGGGGCTACGCAAGCGGTTCCCAAAGAGCTTTAGAACAAGGCATAGTCTTCCCTGCTGGCTCTCTGGGCCGGGGACCCATCTCCAGCCATAGGCCATTTTTGTGCCTGGCGCAGTGCCAAGTGGGAAAGGGTGGTGTCGAGGCTGAAGGCAGCAGCAAAGCCCGCAGCCCCCAGGTCTGTGGGGCTACGCAAGCGTTTCCCAAAGAGCTTTAGAACAAGGCATAGTTTTCCCTGCTGGCTCTTTGGGCGGGGGACCCATCTCCAGCCATAGGCCATTTTTGTGCCTGGCGCGGCGCCAAGTGGGAAAGGGTGGTGTCGAGGCTGAAGGCAGCAGGAAAGCCTGCAGGCCCCACGTCTGTGGGGCTACGCAAGTGGTTCCCAAAGAGCTTTAGAACAAGGCATAGTTTTCCCTGCTGGCTCTTTGGGCGGGGGACCCATCTCCAGCCATAGGCCATTTTTGTGCCTGGCGCGGCGCCAAGTGGGAAAGGGTGGCTTTGAGGCTGAAGGCAGCAGGAAAGCCTGCAGCCCCCAGGTCTGTGGGGCTACGCAAGCGGTTCCCAAAGAGCTTTAGAACAAGGCATAGTTTTCCCTGCTGGCTGTTAGGGCATGGGACCCATCTCCAGCCATAGGCCATTTTTCTGCCAGGCGCGATGCCAAGTGGGAAAGGGTGGTGTCGAGTCTGAAGGCAGCAGGAAAGCCTGCAGCCCCCAGGTCTGTGGGGCTACGCAAGCGGTTCCCAAAGAGCTTTAGAACAAGGCATAGTTTTCCCTGCTGGCTCTTTGGGCGGGGGACCCATCTCCAGCCGTATGGCCAATTTGTGCCTAGCGCGACGCCAAGTGAGAAAGGGTGGCTTTGAGGCTGAAGGCAGCAGCAAAGCCCACAGCCCCCAGGTCTGTGGGGCTACGCAAGCGGTTCCCAAAGAGCTTTAGAACAAGGCATAGTTTTCCCTGCTGGCTCTCTGGGCGGGGGACCCATCTCCAGCCGTATGGCCATTTTTGTGCCTGGCGCGGTGCGTAGTGGGAAAGGGTGGTTTTGAGGCTGAAGGCAGCAGGAAAGCCCGCAGCCCCCAGGACTGTGGGGCTACGCAAGCGGTTCCCAAAGAGCTTTAGAACAAGGCATAGTTTTCCCTGCTGGCTCTTTGGGCGGGGGACCCATCTCCAGCCGTATGGCCATTTTTGTGCCTGGCGCGGCGCCAAGTGGGTAAGGGTGGTGTCGAGGCTGAAGGCAGCAGCAAAGCCTGCAGCCCCCAGGTCTGTGGGGCCAAGCAAGCGGTTCCCAAAGAGCTTTAGAACAAGGCATAGTTTTCCCTGCTGGCTCTTTGGGCATGGGACCCATCTCCAGCCGTATGGCCATTTTTGTCCCTGGCCCGGCGCCAAGTGGGAAAGGGTGGCTTTGAGGCTGAAGGCAGCAGGAAAGCCCGCAGCCCCCAGGTCTGTGGGGCTACGCAAGCGGTTCCCAAAGAGCTTTAGAACAAGGCATAGTTTTCCCTGCTCGCTCTTTGGGCGGGGGACCCATCTCCAGCCATATGGCCATTTTTGTGCCTGGCGAAGCCCCAAGTGCGAAAGGGTGGCTTTGAGGCTGAAGGCAGCAGGAAAGCCCGCAGCCCCCAGGTCTGTGGGGCTACGCAAGCGGTTCCCAAAGAGCTTTAGAACAAGGCATAGTTTTCCCTGCTGGCTCTTTTGGCAGGGGACCCATCTCCAGCCGTATGGCCATTTTTGTGCCTGGCGCAGCGCCAAGTGGGAAAGGGTGGCTTTGAGACTGAAGGCAGCAGGAAAGCCCACAGCCCCCAGGTCTGTGGGGCTACGCAAGCGGTTCCCAAAGAGCTTTAGAACAAGGCATAGTTTTCCCTTCTGGCTCTCTGGGCGGGGGACCCATCTCCAGCCGTATGGCCATTTTTGAGCCTGGAGCAGTGCCAAGTGGGAAAGGGTGGTGTCGAGGCTGAAGGCAGCAGGAAAGCCCGCAGCCCCCAGGTCTGTGGGGCTACGCAAGCGGTTCCCAAAGAGCTTTAGAACAAGGCATAGTTTTCCCTGCTGGCTCTTTGGGCGGGGGACCCATCTCCAGCCATATGGCCATTTTTGTGCCTGGCGCAGCGCCAAGTGGGAAAGGGTGGTTTTGAGGCTGAAGGCAGCAGCAAAGCCTGCAACCCCCAGGTCTGTGGGGCTACGCAAGCGGTTCCCAAAGAGCTTTACAACAAGGCATAGTTTTCCCTGCTGGCTCTTTGGGCGGGGGACCCATCTCCAGCCGTATGGCCATTTTTTTGCCTGGCCGGGGGCCAAGTGGGAAAGGGTGGTTTTGAGGCTGAAGGCAGCAGGAAAGCCCGCAGCCCCCACGTGTGTGGGGCTACGCAAGCGGTTCCCAAAGAGCTTTAGAACAAGGCATAGTTTTCCCTGCTGGCTCTTTGGGCATGGGACCCATCTCCAGCCATAGGCCATTTTTGTGCTTGATAGGGCGCCAAGGGGGAAGGGTGCTGTCGAGGCTGAAGGCAGCAGGAAAGCCCGCAGCCCCCAGGTCTGTGCGGCTACGCAAGCGGTTCCCAAAGAGCTTTAGAACAAGGCATAATTTTCCCTGCTGGCTCTTTGGGCGGGGGACCCATCTCCAGCCGTACGGCCATTTTTGTGCCTGGCGCGGCGCCAAGAGGGAAAGGGTGGTGTCGAGGCTAAAGGCAGCAGGAAAGCCCGCAGCCCCCAGGTCTGTGGAGCTACGCAAGCACTTCCCAAAGAGCTTTAGAACAAGGCATAGTTTTCCCTGCTGGCTCTTTGGGCGGGGGACCCATCTCCAGCCGTATGGCCATTTTTGTGCAAGGCGCAGCTCCAAGTGGGAAAGGGTGGTTTTGAGGCTGAAGGCAGCAGGAAAGCCCGCAGCCCCCAGGTCTGTGGGGCTACGCAAGCGGTTCCCAAAGAGCTTTAGAACAAGGCATAGTTTTCCCTGCTGGCTCTTTGGGCATGGGACCCATCTCCACCCATAGGCCATTTTTGTGCCTAATAGGGCGCCAAGTGGGAAAGGGTGGCTTTGAGGCTAAAGACAGCAGGAAAGCCTGCAGCCCCCAGGTCTGTGGGGCTACGCAAGCGGTTCCCAAAGAGCTTTAGAACAAGGCATAGTTTTCCCTGCTGGCTCTTTGGGTGGGGGACCCATCTCCAGCCGTATGGCTATTCTTGTGCCTGGCGCGGTGCGTAGTGGGAAAGGGTGGTTTTGAGGCTGAAGGCAGCAGGAAAGCCCGCAGCCCCCACGTCTGTGGGGCCAAGAAAGCGGTTCCCAAAGAGCTTTAGAACAAGGCATAGTTTTCCCTGCTGGCTCTTTGGGCATGGGACCCATCTCCAGCCGTATGGCCATTTTTGTGCCTGGCGCGGTGCGTAGTGGGAAAGGGTGGTTTTGACGCTGAAGGCAGCAGGAAAGCCCGCAGCCCCCAGGTCTGTGGGGCTACGCAAGCGGTTCACCAAAGAGCTTTAGAACAAGGCATAGTTTTCCCTGCTGGCTCTTTGGGCGGGGGACCCATCTCCAGCCGTATGGCCATTTTTGTCCCTGGCCCGGCGCCAAGTGGGAAAGGGTGGTGTTGGGGCTGAAGGCAGCAGCAAAGACTGCAGCCCCCAGGTCTGTGGGGCCAAGCAAGCGGTTCCCAAAGAGCTTTAGAACAAGGCATAGTTTTCCCTGCTGGCTCTTTGGGCGGGGGACCCATCTCCAGCCGTATGGCCATTTTTGTGCCTGGCACGGCGCCAAGTGGGAAAGGGTGGCTTTGAGGCTGAAGGCAGCAGCAAAGCCCGCAGCCCCCAGGTCTGTGGGGCTACGCAAGCGGTTCCCAAAGAGCTTTAGAACAAGGCATAGTTTTCCCTGCTGGCTCTTTGGGCGGGGGACCCATCTCCAGCCGTATGGCCATTTTTGTGCCTGGCGCGGCGCCAAGTGGGAAAGGGTGGTGTCGAGGCTGAAGGCAGCAGCAAAGCCCGCAGCCCCCAGGTCTGTGGGGCCAAGCAAGCGGTTCCCAAAGAGCTTTAGAACAAGGCATAGTTTTCCCTGCTGGCTCTTTTGGCAGGGGACCCATCTCCAGCCATAGGCCATTTTTGTGCTTGATAGGGCGCCAAGTGGGAAAGGGTGGCTTTGAGGCTGAAGGCAGCAGCAAAGACTGCAGCCCCCAGGTCTGTGGGGCCAAGCAAGCGGTTCCCAAAGAGCTTTAGAACAAGGCATAGTTTTCCCTGCTGGCTCTCTGGGCGGGGGACCCATCTCCAGCCACAGGCCATTTTTGTGCCTGGCCCGGCGCCCAGTGGGAAAGGGTGGCTTTGAGGCTTGAAGGCAGCAGGAAAGCCCGCAGCCCCCAGGTCTGTAGGGCTACGCAAGCGGTTCCCAAAGAGCTTTAAAACAAGGCATAATTTTCCCTGCTGGCTCTTTGGGCGGGGGACCCATCTGCAGACATATGGCCATTTTTGTGCCTGGCACGACGCCAAGTGGGAAAGGGTGGCTTTGACGCTGAAGGCAGCAGGAAAGCCCGCAGCCCCCAGGTCTGTGGGGCTACGCAAGCGGTTCCCAAAGAGCTTTAGAACAAGGCATAGTTTTCCCTACTGGCTCTTTGGGCGGGAGACCCATCTCCAGCCATAGGCCATTTTTGTGCCTGGCGCGACGCCAAGTGGGAAAGGGTGCTGTCGAGGCTGAAGGCAGCAGGAAAGCCCGCAGCCCCCAGGTCTGTGGGGCTACGCAAGCGGTTCCCAAAGAGCTTTAGAACAAGGCATAGTTTTCCCTGCTGGCTCTTTGGGCGGGGGACCCATCTCCAGCCATAGGCCATTTTTGTGCCTGGCGCGACGCCAAGTGGGAAAGGGTGGTGTCGAGGTTGAAGGCAGCAGGAAAGCCTGCAGCCCCCAGGTCTGTGGGGCTACACAAGCGGTTCCCAAAGAGCTTTAGAACAAGGCATAGTTTTCCCTGCTGGCTCTTTGGGCATGGGACCCATCTCCAGCCGTATGGCCATTTTTGTGCCTGGCGCGGCGCCAAGTGGGAAAGGGTGGTGTCGAGGCTGAAGGCAGCAGGAAAGCCCGCAGCCCCCAGGTCTGTGGGGCTACGCAAGCGGTTCCCAAAGAGCTTTAGAACAAGGCATAGTTTTCCCTGCTGGCTCTTTGGGCGGGGGACCCATCTCCAGCCGTATGGCCATTTTTGTGCCTAGCGCGGCGCCAAATGGGAAAGGGTGGCTTTGAGGCTGAAGGCAGCAGGAAAGTCTGCAGCCCCCAGGTCTGTGGGGCTACGCAAGCGGTTCCCAAAGAGCTTTAGAACAAGGCATAGTCTTCCCTGCTGGCTCTCTGGGCCGGGGACCCATCTCCAGCCATAGGCCATTTTTGTGCCTGGCGCAGTGCCAAGTGGGAAAGGGTGGTGTCGAGGCTGAAGGCAGCAGCAAAGCCCGCAGCCCCCAGGTCTGTGGGGCTACGCAAGCGTTTCCCAAAGAGCTTTAGAACAAGGCATAGTTTTCCCTGCTGGCTCTTTGGGCGGGGGACCCATCTCCAGCCATAGGCCATTTTTGTGCCTGGCGCGGCGCCAAGTGGGAAAGGGTGGTGTCGAGGCTGAAGGCAGCAGGAAAGCCTGCAGGCCCCACGTCTGTGGGGCTACGCAAGTGGTTCCCAAAGAGCTTTAGAACAAGGCATAGTTTTCCCTGCTGGCTCTTTGGGCGGGGGACCCATCTCCAGCCATAGGCCATTTTTGTGCCTGGCGCGGCGCCAAGTGGGAAAGGGTGGCTTTGAGGCTGAAGGCAGCAGGAAAGCCTGCAGCCCCCAGGTCTGTGGGGCTACGCAAGCGGTTCCCAAAGAGCTTTAGAACAAGGCATAGTTTTCCCTGCTGGCTGTTAGGGCATGGGACCCATCTCCAGCCATAGGCCATTTTTCTGCCAGGCGCGATGCCAAGTGGGAAAGGGTGGTGTCGAGTCTGAAGGCAGCAGGAAAGCCTGCAGCCCCCAGGTCTGTGGGGCTACGCAAGCGGTTCCCAAAGAGCTTTAGAACAAGGCATAGTTTTCCCTGCTGGCTCTTTGGGCGGGGGACCCATCTCCAGCCGTATGGCCAATTTGTGCCTAGCGCGACGCCAAGTGAGAAAGGGTGGCTTTGAGGCTGAAGGCAGCAGCAAAGCCCACAGCCCCCAGGTCTGTGGGGCTACGCAAGCGGTTCCCAAAGAGCTTTAGAACAAGGCATAGTTTTCCCTGCTGGCTCTCTGGGCGGGGGACCCATCTCCAGCCGTATGGCCATTTTTGTGCCTGGCGCGGTGCGTAGTGGGAAAGGGTGGTTTTGAGGCTGAAGGCAGCAGGAAAGCCCGCAGCCCCCAGGACTGTGGGGCTACGCAAGCGGTTCCCAAAGAGCTTTAGAACAAGGCATAGTTTTCCCTGCTGGCTCTTTGGGCGGGGGACCCATCTCCAGCCGTATGGCCATTTTTGTGCCTGGCGCGGCGCCAAGTGGGTAAGGGTGGTGTCGAGGCTGAAGGCAGCAGCAAAGCCTGCAGCCCCCAGGTCTGTGGGGCCAAGCAAGCGGTTCCCAAAGAGCTTTAGAACAAGGCATAGTTTTCCCTGCTGGCTCTTTGGGCATGGGACCCATCTCCAGCCGTATGGCCATTTTTGTCCCTGGCCCGGCGCCAAGTGGGAAAGGGTGGCTTTGAGGCTGAAGGCAGCAGGAAAGCCCGCAGCCCCCAGGTCTGTGGGGCTACGCAAGCGGTTCCCAAAGAGCTTTAGAACAAGGCATAGTTTTCCCTGCTCGCTCTTTGGGCGGGGGACCCATCTCCAGCCATATGGCCATTTTTGTGCCTGGCGAAGCCCCAAGTGCGAAAGGGTGGCTTTGAGGCTGAAGGCAGCAGGAAAGCCCGCAGCCCCCAGGTCTGTGGGGCTACGCAAGCGGTTCCCAAAGAGCTTTAGAACAAGGCATAGTTTTCCCTGCTGGCTCTTTTGGCAGGGGACCCATCTCCAGCCGTATGGCCATTTTTGTGCCTGGCGCAGCGCCAAGTGGGAAAGGGTGGCTTTGAGACTGAAGGCAGCAGGAAAGCCCACAGCCCCCAGGTCTGTGGGGCTACGCAAGCGGTTCCCAAAGAGCTTTAGAACAAGGCATAGTTTTCCCTTCTGGCTCTCTGGGCGGGGGACCCATCTCCAGCCGTATGGCCATTTTTGAGCCTGGAGCAGTGCCAAGTGGGAAAGGGTGGTGTCGAGGCTGAAGGCAGCAGGAAAGCCCGCAGCCCCCAGGTCTGTGGGGCTACGCAAGCGGTTCCCAAAGAGCTTTAGAACAAGGCATAGTTTTCCCTGCTGGCTCTTTGGGCGGGGGACCCATCTCCAGCCATATGGCCATTTTTGTGCCTGGCGCAGCGCCAAGTGGGAAAGGGTGGTTTTGAGGCTGAAGGCAGCAGCAAAGCCTGCAACCCCCAGGTCTGTGGGGCTACGCAAGCGGTTCCCAAAGAGCTTTACAACAAGGCATAGTTTTCCCTGCTGGCTCTTTGGGCGGGGGACCCATCTCCAGCCGTATGGCCATTTTTTTGCCTGGCCGGGGGCCAAGTGGGAAAGGGTGGTTTTGAGGCTGAAGGCAGCAGGAAAGCCCGCAGCCCCCACGTGTGTGGGGCTACGCAAGCGGTTCCCAAAGAGCTTTAGAACAAGGCATAGTTTTCCCTGCTGGCTCTTTGGGCATGGGACCCATCTCCAGCCATAGGCCATTTTTGTGCTTGATAGGGCGCCAAGGGGGAAGGGTGCTGTCGAGGCTGAAGGCAGCAGGAAAGCCCGCAGCCCCCAGGTCTGTGCGGCTACGCAAGCGGTTCCCAAAGAGCTTTAGAACAAGGCATAATTTTCCCTGCTGGCTCTTTGGGCGGGGGACCCATCTCCAGCCGTACGGCCATTTTTGTGCCTGGCGCGGCGCCAAGAGGGAAAGGGTGGTGTCGAGGCTAAAGGCAGCAGGAAAGCCCGCAGCCCCCAGGTCTGTGGAGCTACGCAAGCACTTCCCAAAGAGCTTTAGAACAAGGCATAGTTTTCCCTGCTGGCTCTTTGGGCGGGGGACCCATCTCCAGCCGTATGGCCATTTTTGTGCAAGGCGCAGCTCCAAGTGGGAAAGGGTGGTTTTGAGGCTGAAGGCAGCAGGAAAGCCCGCAGCCCCCAGGTCTGTGGGGCTACGCAAGCGGTTCCCAAAGAGCTTTAGAACAAGGCATAGTTTTCCCTGCTGGCTCTTTGGGCATGGGACCCATCTCCACCCATAGGCCATTTTTGTGCCTAATAGGGCGCCAAGTGGGAAAGGGTGGCTTTGAGGCTAAAGACAGCAGGAAAGCCTGCAGCCCCCAGGTCTGTGGGGCTACGCAAGCGGTTCCCAAAGAGCTTTAGAACAAGGCATAGTTTTCCCTGCTGGCTCTTTGGGTGGGGGACCCATCTCCAGCCGTATGGCTATTCTTGTGCCTGGCGCGGTGCGTAGTGGGAAAGGGTGGTTTTGAGGCTGAAGGCAGCAGGAAAGCCCGCAGCCCCCACGTCTGTGGGGCCAAGAAAGCGGTTCCCAAAGAGCTTTAGAACAAGGCATAGTTTTCCCTGCTGGCTCTTTGGGCATGGGACCCATCTCCAGCCGTATGGCCATTTTTGTGCCTGGCGCGGTGCGTAGTGGGAAAGGGTGGTTTTGACGCTGAAGGCAGCAGGAAAGCCCGCAGCCCCCAGGTCTGTGGGGCTACGCAAGCGGTTCACCAAAGAGCTTTAGAACAAGGCATAGTTTTCCCTGCTGGCTCTTTGGGCGGGGGACCCATCTCCAGCCGTATGGCCATTTTTGTCCCTGGCCCGGCGCCAAGTGGGAAAGGGTGGTGTTGGGGCTGAAGGCAGCAGCAAAGACTGCAGCCCCCAGGTCTGTGGGGCCAAGCAAGCGGTTCCCAAAGAGCTTTAGAACAAGGCATAGTTTTCCCTGCTGGCTCTTTGGGCGGGGGACCCATCTCCAGCCGTATGGCCATTTTTGTGCCTGGCACGGCGCCAAGTGGGAAAGGGTGGCTTTGAGGCTGAAGGCAGCAGCAAAGCCCGCAGCCCCCAGGTCTGTGGGGCTACGCAAGCGGTTCCCAAAGAGCTTTAGAACAAGGCATAGTTTTCCCTGCTGGCTCTTTGGGCGGGGGACCCATCTCCAGCCGTATGGCCATTTTTGTGCCTGGCGCGGCGCCAAGTGGGAAAGGGTGGTGTCGAGGCTGAAGGCAGCAGCAAAGCCCGCAGCCCCCAGGTCTGTGGGGCCAAGCAAGCGGTTCCCAAAGAGCTTTAGAACAAGGCATAGTTTTCCCTGCTGGCTCTTTTGGCAGGGGACCCATCTCCAGCCATAGGCCATTTTTGTGCTTGATAGGGCGCCAAGTGGGAAAGGGTGGCTTTGAGGCTGAAGGCAGCAGCAAAGACTGCAGCCCCCAGGTCTGTGGGGCCAAGCAAGCGGTTCCCAAAGAGCTTTAGAACAAGGCATAGTTTTCCCTGCTGGCTCTCTGGGCGGGGGACCCATCTCCAGCCACAGGCCATTTTTGTGCCTGGCCCGGCGCCCAGTGGGAAAGGGTGGCTTTGAGGCTTGAAGGCAGCAGGAAAGCCCGCAGCCCCCAGGTCTGTAGGGCTACGCAAGCGGTTCCCAAAGAGCTTTAAAACAAGGCATAATTTTCCCTGCTGGCTCTTTGGGCGGGGGACCCATCTCCAGCCGTATGGCCATTTTTGTGCCTGGCCGGGAGCCAAGTGGGAAAGGGTGGTTTTGAGGCTGAAGGCAGCAGGAAAGCCCGCAGCCCCCAGGTCTGTGGGGCTACGCAAGCGGTTCCCAAAGAGCTTTAAAACAAGGCATAGTTTTCCCTGCTGGCTCTTTGGGCATGGGACCCATCTCCAGCCATAGGCCATTTTTGTGCTTGATAGGGCGCCAAGTGGGAAAGGGTGGTGTCGAGGCTGAAGGCAGCAGCAAAGCCCGCAGCCCCCACGTCTGTGGGGCTACGCAAGCGGTTCCCAAAGAGCTTTAGAACAAGGCATAGTTTTCCCTGCTGGCTCTCTGGGCGGGGGACCCATCTCCAGCCGTATGGCCATTTTTGAGCCTGGCGCGGCGCCAGGTGGGAAAGGGTGGCTTTGAGGCTGAAGGCAGGAGCAAAGCCTGCAGCCCCCAGGTCTGTGGTGCTACGCAAGCGGTTCCCAAAGAGCTTTAGAACAAGGCATAGTTTTCCCAGCTGGCTCTTAGGGCATGGGACCCATCTCCAGCCATAGGCCATTTTTGTGCCTGGCACGAAGCCAAGTGGGAAAGGGTGCTGTCGAGGCTGAAGGCAGCAGGAAAGCCTGAAGCCCCCAGGTGTGTGGGGCTACGCAAGCGGTTCCCAAAGAGCTTTAGAACAAGGCATAGTTTTCCCTGCTGGCTCTTTGGGCGGGGGACCCATCTCCAGCCGTATGGCTATTTTTGTGCCTGGCGCGGTGCGTAGTGGCATAGGATGGTTTTGAGGCTGAAGGCAGCAGGAAAGCCTGCAGCCCCCAGGTCTGTGCGGCTACACAAGCGGATCACAAAGATCTTTAGAAGAAGGCATAGTTTTCCCTGCTGGCTCTTTGGGCGGGGGACCCATCTCCAGCCGTACGGCCATTTTTGCGCCTGGCCGGGCGCAAAGTGGGAAAGGGTGGCTTTGAGGCTGAAGGCAGCAGCAAAGCCCGCAGCCCCCAGGTCTGTGCGGCTACGCAAGCGGTTCCCAAAGAGCTTTAGAACAAGGCATAGTTTTCCCTGCTGGCTCTTTGGGCGGGAGACCCATCTCCAGCCATAGGCCATTTTTGTGCCTGGCGCGACGCCAAGTGGGAAAGGGTGGTGTCGAGGCTGAAGGCAGCAGGAAAGCCCGCAGCCCCCAGGTCTGTGGGGCCACACAAGCGGTTCCCAAAGAGCTTTAGAACAAGGCATAGTTTTCCCTGCTGGCTCTTTGGGCGGGAGACCCATCTCCAGCCGTATGGCCATTTTTGTGCCTGGCGCGGCGCCAAGTGGGAAAGGGTGGCTTTGAGGCTGAAGGCAGCAGCAAAGCCCGCAGCCCCCAGGTCTGTGGGGCTACGCAAGCAGTTCCCAAAGAGCTTTAGAACAAGGCATAGTTTTCCCTGCTGGCTCTTTAGGCATGGGACCCATCTCCATCCATAGGCCATTTTTGTGCCTGATAGGGCGCCAAGTGGGAAAGGGTTGCTTTGAGGCTGAAGACAGCAGGAAAGCCCGCAGCCCCCAGGTCTGTGGGGCTACGCAAGCGGTTCCCAAAGAGCTTTAGAACAAGGCATAGTTTTCCCTGCTGGCTCTTTGGGCGGGGGACCCATCTGCAGACATATGGCCATTTTTGTGCCTGGCACGACGCCAAGTGGGAAAGGGTGGCTTTGACGCTGAAGGCAGCAGGAAAGCCCGCAGCCCCCAGGTCTGTGGGGCTACGCAAGCGGTTCCCAAAGAGCTTTAGAACAAGGCATAGTTTTCCCTACTGGCTCTTTGGGCGGGAGACCCATCTCCAGCCATAGGCCATTTTTGTGCCTGGCGCGACGCCAAGTGGGAAAGGGTGCTGTCGAGGCTGAAGGCAGCAGGAAAGCCCGCAGCCCCCAGGTCTGTGGGGCTACGCAAGCGGTTCCCAAAGAGCTTTAGAACAAGGCATAGTTTTCCCTGCTGGCTCTTTGGGCGGGGGACCCATCTCCAGCCATAGGCCATTTTTGTGCCTGGCGCGACGCCAAGTGGGAAAGGGTGGTGTCGAGGTTGAAGGCAGCAGGAAAGCCTGCAGCCCCCAGGTCTGTGGGGCTACACAAGCGGTTCCCAAAGAGCTTTAGAACAAGGCATAGTTTTCCCTGCTGGCTCTTTGGGCATGGGACCCATCTCCAGCCGTATGGCCATTTTTGTGCCTGGCGCGGCGCCAAGTGGGAAAGGGTGGTGTCGAGGCTGAAGGCAGCAGGAAAGCCCGCAGCCCCCAGGTCTGTGGGGCTACGCAAGCGGTTCCCAAAGAGCTTTAGAACAAGGCATAGTTTTCCCTGCTGGCTCTTTGGGCGGGGGACCCATCTCCAGCCGTATGGCCATTTTTGTGCCTAGCGCGGCGCCAAATGGGAAAGGGTGGCTTTGAGGCTGAAGGCAGCAGGAAAGTCTGCAGCCCCCAGGTCTGTGGGGCTACGCAAGCGGTTCCCAAAGAGCTTTAGAACAAGGCATAGTCTTCCCTGCTGGCTCTCTGGGCCGGGGACCCATCTCCAGCCATAGGCCATTTTTGTGCCTGGCGCAGTGCCAAGTGGGAAAGGGTGGTGTCGAGGCTGAAGGCAGCAGCAAAGCCCGCAGCCCCCAGGTCTGTGGGGCTACGCAAGCGTTTCCCAAAGAGCTTTAGAACAAGGCATAGTTTTCCCTGCTGGCTCTTTGGGCGGGGGACCCATCTCCAGCCATAGGCCATTTTTGTGCCTGGCGCGGCGCCAAGTGGGAAAGGGTGGTGTCGAGGCTGAAGGCAGCAGGAAAGCCTGCAGGCCCCACGTCTGTGGGGCTACGCAAGTGGTTCCCAAAGAGCTTTAGAACAAGGCATAGTTTTCCCTGCTGGCTCTTTGGGCGGGGGACCCATCTCCAGCCATAGGCCATTTTTGTGCCTGGCGCGGCGCCAAGTGGGAAAGGGTGGCTTTGAGGCTGAAGGCAGCAGGAAAGCCTGCAGCCCCCAGGTCTGTGGGGCTACGCAAGCGGTTCCCAAAGAGCTTTAGAACAAGGCATAGTTTTCCCTGCTGGCTGTTAGGGCATGGGACCCATCTCCAGCCATAGGCCATTTTTCTGCCAGGCGCGATGCCAAGTGGGAAAGGGTGGTGTCGAGTCTGAAGGCAGCAGGAAAGCCTGCAGCCCCCAGGTCTGTGGGGCTACGCAAGCGGTTCCCAAAGAGCTTTAGAACAAGGCATAGTTTTCCCTGCTGGCTCTTTGGGCGGGGGACCCATCTCCAGCCGTATGGCCAATTTGTGCCTAGCGCGACGCCAAGTGAGAAAGGGTGGCTTTGAGGCTGAAGGCAGCAGCAAAGCCCACAGCCCCCAGGTCTGTGGGGCTACGCAAGCGGTTCCCAAAGAGCTTTAGAACAAGGCATAGTTTTCCCTGCTGGCTCTTTGGGCGGGGGACCCATCTCCAGCCGTATGGCCATTTTTGTGCCTAGCGCGGCGCCAAGTGGGAAAGGGTGGTGTCGAGGCTGAAGGCAGCAGCAAAGCCCGCAGCCCCCAGGTCTGTGGGGCTACGCAAGCGGTTCCCAAAGAGCTTTAGAAGAAGGCATAGTTTTCCCTGCTGGCTCTTTGGGCGGGGGACCCATCTCCAGCCGTATGGCCATTTTTGTGCCTGGCACGGCGCCAAGTGGGAAAGGGTGGTGTCGAGGCTGAAGGCAGCAGCAAAGCCCGCAGCCCCCAGGTCTGTAGGGCTACGCAAGCGGTTCCCAAAGAGCTTTAGAACAAGGCATAGTTTTCCCTGCTGGCTCTTTGGGCGGGGGACCCATCTCCAGCCGTATGGCCATTTTTGTGCCTGGCCCGGTGCCAAGTGTGAAAGGGTGGCTTTGAGGCTGAAGGCAGGAGCAAAGCCTGCAGCCCTAAGGTCTGTGGGGCTACGCAAGCGGTTCCCAAAGAGCTTTAGAACAAGGCATAGTTTTCCCTGCTGGCTGTTAGGGCATGGGACCCATCTCCAGCCATAGGCCATTTTTCTGCCAGGCGCGATGCCAAGTGGGAAAGGGTGGTGTCGAGTCTGAAGGCAGCAGGAAAGCCTGCAGCCCCCAGGTCTGTGGGGCTACGCAAGCGGTTCCCAAAGAGCTTTAGAACAAGGCATAGTTTTCCCTGCTGGCTCTTTGGGCGGGGGACCCATCTCCAGCCGTATGGCCAATTTGTGCCTAGCGCGACGCCAAGTGAGAAAGGGTGGCTTTGAGGCTGAAGGCAGCAGCAAAGCCCACAGCCCCCAGGTCTGTGGGGCTACGCAAGCGGTTCCCAAAGAGCTTTAGAACAAGGCATAGTTTTCCCTGCTGGCTCTTTGGGCGGGGGACCCATCTCCAGCCGTATGGCCATTTTTGTGCCTGGCGCGGCGCCAAGTGGGAAAGGGTGGTGTCGAGGCTGAAGGCAGCAGGAGAGCCCGCAGCCCCCAGGTCTGTGGGGCTACGCAAGCGGTTCCCAAAGAGCTTTAGAACAAGGCATAGTTTTCCCTGCTGGCTCTTTGGGCGGGGGACCCATCTCCAGCCGTATGGCCATTTTTGTGCCTGGCGCGGCGCCAAGTGGGAAAGGGTGGTGTCGAGTCTGAAGGCAGCAGGAAAGCCTGCAGCCCCCAGGTCTGTGGGGCTACGCAAGTGGTTCCCAAAGAGCTTTAGAACAAGGCATAGTTTTCCCTGCTGGCTCTTTGGGCGGGGGACCCATCTCCAGCCGTATGGCCAATTTGTGCCTAGCGCGACGCCAAGTGGGAAAGGGTGGCTTTGAGGCTGAAGGCAGCAGCAAAGCCTGCAGCCCCCAGGTCTGTGGGGCTACGCAAGCGGTTCCCAAAGAGCTTTAGAACAATGCATAGTTTTCCTTGCTGGGTCTTTGGGCATGGGACCCATCTCCAGCCATAGGCCATTTTTGTGCCTGATAGGGCGCCAAGTGGGAAAGGGTTGCTTTGAGGCTGAAGAAAGCAGGAAAGCCCGCAGCCCCCAGGTCTGTGGGGCTACGCAAGCGGTTCCCAAAGAGCTTTAGAACAAGGCATAGTTTTCCCTGCTGGCTCTTTGGGCGGGGGACCCATCTGCAGACATATGGCCATTTTTGTGCCTGGCACGACGCCAAGTGGGAAAGGGTGGCTTTGACGCTGAAGGCAGCAGGAAAGCCCGCAGCCCCCAGGTCTGTGGGGCTACGCAAGCGGTTCCCAAAGAGCTTTAGAACAAGGCATAGTTTTCCCTACTGGCTCTTTGGGCGGGAGACCCATCTCCAGCCATAGGCCATTTTTGTGCCTGGCGCGACGCCAAGTGGGAAAGGGTGTTGTCGAGGCTGAAGGCAGCAGGAAAGCCCGCAGCCCCCAGGTCTGTGGGGCTACGCAAGCGGTTCCCAAAGAGCTTTAGAACAAGGCATAGTTTTCCCTGCTGGCTCTTTGGGCATGGGACCCATCTCCAGCCATAGGCCATTTTTGTGCCTGGCGCGACGCCAAGTGGGAAAGGGTGGTGTCGAGGTTGAAGGCAGCAGGAAAGCCTGCAGCCCCCAGGTCTGTGGGGCTACACAAGCGGTTCCCAAAGAGCTTTAGAACAAGGCATAGTTTTCCCTGCTGGCTCTTTGGGCATGGGACCCATCTCCAGCCGTATGGCCATTTTTGTGCCTGGCGCGGCGCCAAGTGGGAAAGGGTGGTGTCGAGGCTGAAGGCAGCAGGAAAGCCCGCAGCCCCCAGGTCTCTGGGGCTACGCAAGCGGTTCCCAAAGAGCTTTAGAAGAAGGCATAGTTTTCCCTGCTGGCTCTTTGGGCGGGGGACCCATCTCCAGCCGTATGGCCATTTTTGTGCCTAGCGCGGCGCCAAATGGGAAAGGGTGGCTTTGAGGCTGAAGGCAGCAGGAAAGTCTGCAGCCCCCAGGTCTGTGGGGCTACGCAAGCGGTTCCCAAAGAGCTTTAGAACAAGGCATAGTCTTCCCTGCTGGCTCTCTGGGCCGGGGACCCATCTCCAGCCATAGGCCATTTTTGTGCCTGCCGCGGTGCCAAGTGGGAAAGGGTGGTGTCGAGGCTGAAGGCAGCAGGAAAGCCCGCAGCCCCCAGGTCTGTGGGGCTACGCAAGCGTTTCCCAAAGAGCTTTAGAACAAGGCATAGTTTTCCCTGCTGGCTCTTTGGGCGGGGGACCCATCTCCAGCCATAGGCCATTTTTGTGCCTGGCGCGGCGCCAAGTGGGAAAGGGTGGTGTCGAGGCTGAAGGCAGCAGGAAAGCCTGCAGGCCCCACGTCTGTGGGGCTACGCAAGTGGTTCCCAAAGAGCTTTAGAACAAGGCATAGTTTTCCCTGCTGGCTCTTTGGGCGGGGGACCCATCTCCAGCCATAGGCCATTTTTGTGCCTGGCGCGGCGCCAAGTGGGAAAGGGTGGCTTTGAGGCTGAAGGCAGCAGGAAAGCCTGCAGCCCCCAGGTCTGTGGGGCTACGCAAGCGGTTCCCAAAGAGCTTTAGAACAAGGCATAGTTTTCCCTGCTGGCTCTTTGGGCGGGGGACCCATCTCCAGCCGTATGGCCATTTTTGTGCCTGGCGCGGCGCCCAGTGGGAAAGGGTGGTGTCGAGGCTGAAGGCAGCAGGAAAGCCCACAGCCCCCAGGTCTGTGGGGCTACGCAAGCGGTTCCCAAAGAGCTTTAGAACAAGGCATAGTTTTCCCTGCTGGCTCTTTGGGCGGGGGACCCATCTCCAGCCGTATGGCCATTTTTGTGCCTGGCGCGGTGCGTAGTGTGAAAGGGTGGTTTTGAGGCTGAAGGCAGCAGGAAAGCCTGCAGCCCACAGCTCTGTGGGGCCAAGGAAGCTGTTCCCAAAGAGCTTTAGAACAAGGCATAGTTTTCCGTGATGGCTCTTTGGGCATGGGACCCATCTCCAGCCATAGGCCATTTTTGTGCCTGGCGCGGTGCGTAGTGGGAAAGGGTGGCTTTGAGGCTGAAGGCAGCAGGAAAGCCCGCAGCCCCCAGGTCTGTGGGGCTACGCAAGCGGTTCCCAAAGAGCTTTAGAACAAGGCATAGTTTTCCTTGCTGGCTCTTTGGGCATGGGACCCATCTCCAGCCATAGGCCATTTTTGTGCCTGGCCCGGCGCCAAGTGGGAAAGGGTGGTGTCGAGGCTGAAGGCAGCAGCAAAGCCCGAAGCCCCCAGGTCTGTAGGGCTACGCAAGCGGTTCCCAAAGAGCTTTAGAAGAAGGCATAGTTTTCCCTGCTGGCTCTTTGGGCATGGAACCCATCTCCAGCCGTATGTCCATTTTTGTGCCTGGCGCGACGCCAACTGGGAAAGGGTGGTGTCGAGGTTGAAGGCAGCAGGAAAGCCTGCAGCCCCCAGGTCTGTGGGGCTACGCAAGCGGTTCCCAAAGAGCTTTAGAACAAGGCATAGTTTTCCCTGCTGGCTCCTTGGGCGGGGGACCCATCTCCAGCCGTATGGCCATTTTTGTGCCTGGCGCGGCGCCCAGTGGGAAAGGGTGGTGTCGAGGCTGAAGGCAGCAGGAAAGCCCGCAGCTCCCAGGTCTGTGGAGCTACGCAAGTGGTTCCCAAAGAGCTTTAGAACAAGGCATAGTTTTCACTGCTGGCTCTTTGGGCAGGGGACCCATCTCCAGCCATATGGCCATTTTTGTGCCTGATGCGGCGTCCAGTGGAAAAGGGTGGCTTTGAGGTTGGAGGCAGCAGCAAAGCCTGCAGCCCCCAGGTCTGTGGGGCTACGCAAGCGGTTCCCAAAGAGCTTTAGAACAAGGCATAGTTTTCCCTGCTGGCTCTTTGGGCGGGGGACCCATCTCCAGCTGTATGGCCATTTTTGTGCCTGGCGCAGTGCCAAGTGGGAAAGGGTGGTGTCGAGTCTGAAGGCAGCAGGAAAGCCCGCAGCCCCCAGGTCTGTGGGGCTACGCAAGCGGTTCCCAAAGAGCTTTAGAACAAGGCATAGTTTTCCCTGCTGGCTCTTTGGGCGGGGGACCCATCTCCAATCGTATGGCCATTTTTGTGCCTGGCGCGGTGCGTAGTGGGAAAGGGTGGTTTTGAGGCTGAAGGCAGCAGGAAAGTCTGCAGCCCCCAGGTCTGTGGGGCTACGCAAGCGGTTCCCAAAGAGCTTTAGAACAAGGCATAGTCTTCCCTGCTGGCTCTCTGGGCCGGGGACCCATCTCCAGCCATAGGCCATTTTTGTGCCTGGCGCAGTGCCAAGTGGGAAAGGGTGGTGTCGAGGCTGAAGGCAGCAGGAAAGCCCGCAGCCCCCAGGTCTGTGGGGCTACGCAAGCGTTTCCCAAAGAGCTTTAGAACAAGGCATAGTTTTCCCTGCTGGCTCTTTGGGCGGGGGACCCATCTCCAGCCATAGGCCATTTTTGTGCCTGGCGCGGCGCCAAGTGGGAAAGGGTGGTGTCGAGGCTGAAGGCAGCAGGAAAGCCTGCAGGCCCCACGTCTGTGGGGCTACGCAAGTGGTTCCCAAAGAGCTTTAGAACAAGGCATAGTTTTCCCTGCTGGCTCTTTGGGCGGGGGACCCATCTCCAGCCATAGGCCATTTTTGTGCCTGGCGCGGCGCCAAGTGGGAAAGGGTGGCTTTGAGGCTGAAGACAGCAGGAAAGCCTGCAGCCCCCAGGTCTGTGGGGCTACGCAAGCGGTTCCCAAAGAGCTTTAGAACAAGGCATAGTTTTCCCTGCTGGCTCTTTGGGCGGGGGACCCATCTCCAATCGTATGGCCATTTTTGTGCCTGGCGCGGTGCGTAGTGGGAAAGGGTGGTTTTGAGGCTGAAGGCAGCAGGAAAGCCCGCAACCCCCAGGTCTGTGGGGCTACGCAAGCGGTTCCCAAAGAGCTTTAGAACAAGGCATAGTTTTCCCTGCTGGCTCTTTTGGCATGGGACCCATCTCCAGCCGTATGGCAATTTTTGTGCCTGGCCCGGCGCCAAGTGGGAAAGGGTGGTTTTGAGGCTGAAGGCAGCAGCAAAGCCCGCAGCCCCCAGGTCTGTGGGGCTACGCAAGCGGTTCCCAAAGAGCTTTAGAACAAGGCATAGTTTTCCCTGCTGGCTCTTTGGGCGGGGGACCCATCTCCAGCCGTATGGCCATTTTTGTGCCTGGCGCGGCGCCAAGTGGGAAAGGGTGGTGTCGAGGCTGAAGGCAGCAGCAAAGCCCGCAGCCCCCAGGTCTGTGGGGCTACGCAAGCGGTTCCCAAAGAGCTTTAGAAGAAGGCATAGTTTTCCCTGCTGGCTCTTTGGGCGGGGGACCCATCTCCAGCCGTATGGCCATTTTTGTGCCTAGCGCGGCGCCAAGTGGGAAAGGGTGGTGTCGAGGCTGAAGGCAGCAGGAAAGCCCGCAGCCCCCAGGTCTGTGGGGCTACGCAAGCGGTTCCCAAAGAGCTTTAGAAGAAGGCATAGTTTTCCCTGCTGGCTCTTTGGGCGGGGGACCCATCTCCAGCCGTATGGCCATTTTTGTGCCTGGCACGGCGCCAAGTGGGAAAGGGTGGTGTCGAGGCTGAAGGCAGCAGCAAAGCCCGCAGCCCCCAGGTCTGTAGGGCTACGCAAGCGGTTCCCAAAGAGCTTTAGAACAAGGCATAGTTTTCCCTGCTGGCTCTTTGGGCGGGGGACCCATCTCCAGCCGTATGGCCATTTTTGTGCCTGGCCCGGTGCCAAGTGTGAAAGGGTGGCTTTGAGGCTGAAGGCAGGAGCAAAGCCTGCAGCCCTAAGGTCTGTGGGGCTACGCAAGCGGTTCCCAAAGAGCTTTAGAACAAGGCATAGTTTTCCCTGCTGGCTGTTAGGGCATGGGACCCATCTCCAGCCATAGGCCATTTTTCTGCCAGGCGCGATGCCAAGTGGGAAAGGGTGGTGTCGAGTCTGAAGGCAGCAGGAAAGCCTGCAGCCCCCAGGTCTGTGGGGCTACGCAAGCGGTTCCCAAAGAGCTTTAGAACAAGGCATAGTTTTCCCTGCTGGCTCTTTGGGCGGGGGACCCATCTCCAGCCGTATGGCCAATTTGTGCCTAGCGCGACGCCAAGTGAGAAAGGGTGGCTTTGAGGCTGAAGGCAGCAGCAAAGCCCACAGCCCCCAGGTCTGTGGGGCTACGCAAGCGGTTCCCAAAGAGCTTTAGAACAAGGCATAGTTTTCCCTGCTGGCTCTTTGGGCGGGGGACCCATCTCCAGCCGTATGGCCATTTTTGTGCCTAGCGCGGCGCCAAGTGGGAAAGGGTGGTGTCGAGGCTGAAGGCAGCAGCAAAGCCCGCAGCCCCCAGGTCTGTGGGGCTACGCAAGCGGTTCCCAAAGAGCTTTAGAAGAAGGCATAGTTTTCCCTGCTGGCTCTTTGGGCGGGGGACCCATCTCCAGCCGTATGGCCATTTTTGTGCCTGGCACGGCGCCAAGTGGGAAAGGGTGGTGTCGAGGCTGAAGGCAGCAGCAAAGCCCGCAGCCCCCAGGTCTGTAGGGCTACGCAAGCGGTTCCCAAAGAGCTTTAGAACAAGGCATAGTTTTCCCTGCTGGCTCTTTGGGCGGGGGACCCATCTCCAGCCGTATGGCCATTTTTGTGCCTGGCCCGGTGCCAAGTGTGAAAGGGTGGCTTTGAGGCTGAAGGCAGGAGCAAAGCCTGCAGCCCTAAGGTCTGTGGGGCTACGCAAGCGGTTCCCAAAGAGCTTTAGAACAAGGCATAGTTTTCCCTGCTGGCTGTTAGGGCATGGGACCCATCTCCAGCCATAGGCCATTTTTCTGCCAGGCGCGATGCCAAGTGGGAAAGGGTGGTGTCGAGTCTGAAGGCAGCAGGAAAGCCTGCAGCCCCCAGGTCTGTGGGGCTACGCAAGCGGTTCCCAAAGAGCTTTAGAACAAGGCATAGTTTTCCCTGCTGGCTCTTTGGGCGGGGGACCCATCTCCAGCCGTATGGCCAATTTGTGCCTAGCGCGACGCCAAGTGAGAAAGGGTGGCTTTGAGGCTGAAGGCAGCAGCAAAGCCCACAGCCCCCAGGTCTGTGGGGCTACGCAAGCGGTTCCCAAAGAGCTTTAGAACAAGGCATAGTTTTCCCTGCTGGCTCTTTGGGCGGGGGACCCATCTCCAGCCGTATGGCCATTTTTGTGCCTGGCGCGGCGCCAAGTGGGAAAGGGTGGTGTCGAGGCTGAAGGCAGCAGGAGAGCCCGCAGCCCCCAGGTCTGTGGGGCTACGCAAGCGGTTCCCAAAGAGCTTTAGAACAAGGCATAGTTTTCCCTGCTGGCTCTTTGGGCGGGGGACCCATCTCCAGCCGTATGGCCATTTTTGTGCCTGGCACGGCGCCAAGTGGGAAAGGGTGGTGTCGAGGCTGAAGGCAGCAGCAAAGCCCGCAGCCCCCAGGTCTGTAGGGCTACGCAAGCGGTTCCCAAAGAGCTTTAGAACAAGGCATAGTTTTCCCTGCTGGCTCTTTGGGCGGGGGACCCATCTCCAGCCGTATGGCCATTTTTGTGCCTGGCCCGGTGCCAAGTGTGAAAGGGTGGCTTTGAGGCTGAAGGCAGGAGCAAAGCCTGCAGCCCTAAGGTCTGTGGGGCTACGCAAGCGGTTCCCAAAGAGCTTTAGAACAAGGCATAGTTTTCCCTGCTGGCTGTTAGGGCATGGGACCCATCTCCAGCCATAGGCCATTTTTCTGCCAGGCGCGATGCCAAGTGGGAAAGGGTGGTGTCGAGTCTGAAGGCAGCAGGAAAGCCTGCAGCCCCCAGGTCTGTGGGGCTACGCAAGCGGTTCCCAAAGAGCTTTAGAACAAGGCATAGTTTTCCCTGCTGGCTCTTTGGGCGGGGGACCCATCTCCAGCCGTATGGCCAATTTGTGCCTAGCGCGACGCCAAGTGAGAAAGGGTGGCTTTGAGGCTGAAGGCAGCAGCAAAGCCCACAGCCCCCAGGTCTGTGGGGCTACGCAAGCGGTTCCCAAAGAGCTTTAGAACAAGGCATAGTTTTCCCTGCTGGCTCTTTGGGCGGGGGACCCATCTCCAGCCGTATGGCCATTTTTGTGCCTAGCGCGGCGCCAAGTGGGAAAGGGTGGTGTCGAGGCTGAAGGCAGCAGCAAAGCCCGCAGCCCCCAGGTCTGTGGGGCTACGCAAGCGGTTCCCAAAGAGCTTTAGAAGAAGGCATAGTTTTCCCTGCTGGCTCTTTGGGCGGGGGACCCATCTCCAGCCGTATGGCCATTTTTGTGCCTGGCACGGCGCCAAGTGGGAAAGGGTGGTGTCGAGGCTGAAGGCAGCAGCAAAGCCCGCAGCCCCCAGGTCTGTAGGGCTACGCAAGCGGTTCCCAAAGAGCTTTAGAACAAGGCATAGTTTTCCCTGCTGGCTCTTTGGGCGGGGGACCCATCTCCAGCCGTATGGCCATTTTTGTGCCTGGCCCGGTGCCAAGTGTGAAAGGGTGGCTTTGAGGCTGAAGGCAGGAGCAAAGCCTGCAGCCCTAAGGTCTGTGGGGCTACGCAAGCGGTTCCCAAAGAGCTTTAGAACAAGGCATAGTTTTCCCTGCTGGCTGTTAGGGCATGGGACCCATCTCCAGCCATAGGCCATTTTTCTGCCAGGCGCGATGCCAAGTGGGAAAGGGTGGTGTCGAGTCTGAAGGCAGCAGGAAAGCCTGCAGCCCCCAGGTCTGTGGGGCTACGCAAGCGGTTCCCAAAGAGCTTTAGAACAAGGCATAGTTTTCCCTGCTGGCTCTTTGGGCGGGGGACCCATCTCCAGCCGTATGGCCAATTTGTGCCTAGCGCGACGCCAAGTGAGAAAGGGTGGCTTTGAGGCTGAAGGCAGCAGCAAAGCCCACAGCCCCCAGGTCTGTGGGGCTACGCAAGCGGTTCCCAAAGAGCTTTAGAACAAGGCATAGTTTTCCCTGCTGGCTCTTTGGGCGGGGGACCCATCTCCAGCCGTATGGCCATTTTTGTGCCTGGCGCGGCGCCAAGTGGGAAAGGGTGGTGTCGAGGCTGAAGGCAGCAGGAGAGCCCGCAGCCCCCAGGTCTGTGGGGCTACGCAAGCGGTTCCCAAAGAGCTTTAGAACAAGGCATAGTTTTCCCTGCTGGCTCTTTGGGCGGGGGACCCATCTCCAGCCGTATGGCCATTTTTGTGCCTGGCGCGGCGCCAAGTGGGAAAGGGTGGTGTCGAGTCTGAAGGCAGCAGGAAAGCCTGCAGCCCCCAGGTCTGTGGGGCTACGCAAGTGGTTCCCAAAGAGCTTTAGAACAAGGCATAGTTTTCCCTGCTGGCTCTTTGGGCGGGGGACCCATCTCCAGCCGTATGGCCAATTTGTGCCTAGCGCGACGCCAAGTGGGAAAGGGTGGCTTTGAGGCTGAAGGCAGCAGCAAAGCCTGCAGCCCCCAGGTCTGTGGGGCTACGCAAGCGGTTCCCAAAGAGCTTTAGAACAATGCATAGTTTTCCTTGCTGGGTCTTTGGGCATGGGACCCATCTCCAGCCATAGGCCATTTTTGTGCCTGATAGGGCGCCAAGTGGGAAAGGGTTGCTTTGAGGCTGAAGAAAGCAGGAAAGCCCGCAGCCCCCAGGTCTGTGGGGCTACGCAAGCGGTTCCCAAAGAGCTTTAGAACAAGGCATAGTTTTCCCTGCTGGCTCTTTGGGCGGGGGACCCATCTGCAGACATATGGCCATTTTTGTGCCTGGCACGACGCCAAGTGGGAAAGGGTGGCTTTGACGCTGAAGGCAGCAGGAAAGCCCGCAGCCCCCAGGTCTGTGGGGCTACGCAAGCGGTTCCCAAAGAGCTTTAGAACAAGGCATAGTTTTCCCTACTGGCTCTTTGGGCGGGAGACCCATCTCCAGCCATAGGCCATTTTTGTGCCTGGCGCGACGCCAAGTGGGAAAGGGTGTTGTCGAGGCTGAAGGCAGCAGGAAAGCCCGCAGCCCCCAGGTCTGTGGGGCTACGCAAGCGGTTCCCAAAGAGCTTTAGAACAAGGCATAGTTTTCCCTGCTGGCTCTTTGGGCATGGGACCCATCTCCAGCCATAGGCCATTTTTGTGCCTGGCGCGACGCCAAGTGGGAAAGGGTGGTGTCGAGGTTGAAGGCAGCAGGAAAGCCTGCAGCCCCCAGGTCTGTGGGGCTACACAAGCGGTTCCCAAAGAGCTTTAGAACAAGGCATAGTTTTCCCTGCTGGCTCTTTGGGCATGGGACCCATCTCCAGCCGTATGGCCATTTTTGTGCCTGGCGCGGCGCCAAGTGGGAAAGGGTGGTGTCGAGGCTGAAGGCAGCAGGAAAGCCCGCAGCCCCCAGGTCTCTGGGGCTACGCAAGCGGTTCCCAAAGAGCTTTAGAAGAAGGCATAGTTTTCCCTGCTGGCTCTTTGGGCGGGGGACCCATCTCCAGCCGTATGGCCATTTTTGTGCCTAGCGCGGTGCCAAATGGGAAAGGGTGGCTTTGAGGCTGAAGGCAGCAGGAAAGTCTGCAGCCCCCAGGTCTGTGGGGCTACGCAAGCGGTTCCCAAAGAGCTTTAGAACAAGGCATAGTCTTCCCTGCTGGCTCTCTGGGCCGGGGACCCATCTCCAGCCATAGGCCATTTTTGTGCCTGCCGCGGTGCCAAGTGGGAAAGGGTGGTGTCGAGGCTGAAGGCAGCAGGAAAGCCCGCAGCCCCCAGGTCTGTGGGGCTACGCAAGCGTTTCCCAAAGAGCTTTAGAACAAGGCATAGTTTTCCCTGCTGGCTCTTTGGGCGGGGGACCCATCTCCAGCCATAGGCCATTTTTGTGCCTGGCGCGGCGCCAAGTGGGAAAGGGTGGTGTCGAGGCTGAAGGCAGCAGGAAAGCCTGCAGGCCCCACGTCTGTGGGGCTACGCAAGTGGTTCCCAAAGAGCTTTAGAACAAGGCATAGTTTTCCCTGCTGGCTCTTTGGGCGGGGGACCCATCTCCAGCCATAGGCCATTTTTGTGCCTGGCGCGGTGCGTAGTGGGAAAGGGTGGCTTTGAGGCTGAAGGCAGCAGGAAAGCCCGCAGCCCCCAGGTCTGTGGGGCTACGCAAGCGGTTCCCAAAGAGCTTTAGAACAAGGCATAGTTTTCCTTGCTGGCTCTTTGGGCATGGGACCCATCTCCAGCCATAGGCCATTTTTGTGCCTGGCCCGGCGCCAAGTGGGAAAGGGTGGTGTCGAGGCTGAAGGCAGCAGCAAAGCCCGAAGCCCCCAGGTCTGTAGGGCTACGCAAGCGGTTCCCAAAGAGCTTTAGAAGAAGGCATAGTTTTCCCTGCTGGCTCTTTGGGCATGGAACCCATCTCCAGCCGTATGTCCATTTTTGTGCCTGGCGCGACGCCAACTGGGAAAGGGTGGTGTCGAGGTTGAAGGCAGCAGGAAAGCCTGCAGCCCCCAGGTCTGTGGGGCTACGCAAGCGGTTCCCAAAGAGCTTTAGAACAAGGCATAGTTTTCCCTGCTGGCTCCTTGGGCGGGGGACCCATCTCCAGCCGTATGGCCATTTTTGTGCCTGGCGCGGCGCCCAGTGGGAAAGGGTGGTGTCGAGGCTGAAGGCAGCAGGAAAGCCCGCAGCTCCCAGGTCTGTGGAGCTACGCAAGTGGTTCCCAAAGAGCTTTAGAACAAGGCATAGTTTTCACTGCTGGCTCTGTGGGCAGGGGACCCATCTCCAGCCATATGGCCATTTTTGTGCCTGATGCGGTGCGTAGTGGGAAAGGGTGGTTTTGAGGCTGAAGGCAGCAGGAAAGTCTGCAGCCCCCAGGTCTGTGGGGCTACGCAAGCGGTTCCCAAAGAGCTTTAGAACAAGGCATAGTCTTCCCTGCTGGCTCTCTGGTCCGGGGACCCATCTCCAGCCATAGGCCATTTTTGTGCCTGGCGCAGTGCCAAGTGGGAAAGGGTGGTGTCGAGGCTGAAGGCAGCAGGAAAGCCCGCAGCCCCCAGGTCTGTGGGGCTACGCAAGCGTTTCCCAAAGAGCTTTAGAACAAGGCATAGTTTTCCCTGCTGGCTCTTTGGGCGGGGGACCCATCTCCAGCCATAGGCCATTTTTGTGCCTGGCGCGGCGCCAAGTGGGAAAGGATGGTGTCGAGGCTGAAGGCAGCAGGAAAGCCTGCAGGCCCCACGTCTGTGGGGCTACGCAAGTGGTTCCCAAAGAGCTTTAGAACAAGGCATAGTTTTCCCTGCTGGCTCTTTGGGCATGGGACCCATCTCCAGCCATAGGCCATTTTTGTGCCTGGCGCGGCGCCAAGTGGGAAAGGGTGGCTTTGAGGCTGAAGACAGCAGGAAAGCCTGCAGCCCCCATGTCTGTGGGGCTACGCAAGCGGTTCCCAAAGAGCTTTAGAACAAGGCATAGTTTTCCCTGCTGGCTCTTTGGGCGGGGGACCCATCTCCAATCGTATGGCCATTTTTGTGCCTGGCGCGGTGCGTAGTGGGAAAGGGTGGTTTTGAGGCTGAAGGCAGCAGGAAAGCCCGCAACCCCCAGGTCTGTGGGGCTACGCAAGCGGTTCCCAAAGAGCTTTAGAACAAGGCATAGTTTTCCCTGCTGGCTCTTTTGGCATGGGACCCATCTCCAGCCGTATGGCAATTTTTGTGCCTGGCCCGGCGCCAAGTGGGAAAGGGTGGTTTTGAGGCTGAAGGCAGCAGCAAAGCCCGCAGCCCCCAGGTCTGTGGGGCTACGCAAGCGGTTCCCAAAGAGCTTTAGAACAAGGCATAGTTTTCCCTGCTGGCTCTTTGGGCGGGGGACCCATCTCCAGCCGTATGGCCATTTTTGTGCCTGGCGCGGCGCCAAGTGGGAAAGGGTGGTGTCGAGGCTGAAGGCAGCAGGAAAGCCCGCAGCCCCCAGGTCTGTGGGGCTACGCAAGCGGTTCCCAAAGAGCTTTAGAAGAAGGCATAGTTTTCCCTGCTGGCTCTTTGGGCGGGGGACCCATCTCCAGCCGTATGGCCATTTTTGTGCCTGGCACGGCGCCAAGTGGGAAAGGGTGGTGTCGAGGCTGAAGGCAGCAGCAAAGCCCGCAGCCCCCAGGTCTGTAGGGCTACGCAAGCGGTTCCCAAAGAGCTTTAGAACAAGGCATAGTTTTCCCTGCTGGCTCTTTGGGCGGGGGACCCATCTCCAGCCGTATGGCCATTTTTGTGCCTGGCCCGGTGCCAAGTGTGAAAGGGTGGCTTTGAGGCTGAAGGCAGGAGCAAAGCCTGCAGCCCTAAGGTCTGTGGGGCTACGCAAGCGGTTCCCAAAGAGCTTTAGAACAAGGCATAGTTTTCCCTGCTGGCTGTTAGGGCATGGGACCCATCTCCAGCCATAGGCCATTTTTCTGCCAGGCGCGATGCCAAGTGGGAAAGGGTGGTGTCGAGTCTGAAGGCAGCAGGAAAGCCTGCAGCCCCCAGGTCTGTGGGGCTACGCAAGCGGTTCCCAAAGAGCTTTAGAACAAGGCATAGTTTTCCCTGCTGGCTCTTTGGGCGGGGGACCCATCTCCAGCCGTATGGCCAATTTGTGCCTAGCGCGACGCCAAGTGAGAAAGGGTGGCTTTGAGGCTGAAGGCAGCAGCAAAGCCCACAGCCCCCAGGTCTGTGGGGCTACGCAAGCGGTTCCCAAAGAGCTTTAGAACAAGGCATAGTTTTCCCTGCTGGCTCTTTGGGCGGGGGACCCATCTCCAGCCGTATGGCCATTTTTGTGCCTAGCGCGGCGCCAAGTGGGAAAGGGTGGTGTCGAGGCTGAAGGCAGCAGCAAAGCCCGCAGCCCCCAGGTCTGTGGGGCTACGCAAGCGGTTCCCAAAGAGCTTTAGAAGAAGGCATAGTTTTCCCTGCTGGCTCTTTGGGCGGGGGACCCATCTCCAGCCGTATGGCCATTTTTGTGCCTGGCACGGCGCCAAGTGGGAAAGGGTGGTGTCGAGGCTGAAGGCAGCAGCAAAGCCCGCAGCCCCCAGGTCTGTAGGGCTACGCAAGCGGTTCCCAAAGAGCTTTAGAACAAGGCATAGTTTTCCCTGCTGGCTCTTTGGGCGGGGGGACCCATCTCCAGCCGTATGGCCATTTTTGTGCCTGGCCCGGTGCCAAGTGTGAAAGGGTGGCTTTGAGGCTGAAGGCAGGAGCAAAGCCTGCAGCCCTAAGGTCTGTGGGGCTACGCAAGCGGTTCCCAAAGAGCTTTAGAACAAGGCATAGTTTTCCCTGCTGGCTGTTAGGGCATGGGACCCATCTCCAGCCATAGGCCATTTTTCTGCCAGGCGCGATGCCAAGTGGGAAAGGGTGGTGTCGAGTCTGAAGGCAGCAGGAAAGCCTGCAGCCCCCAGGTCTGTGGGGCTACGCAAGCGGTTCCCAAAGAGCTTTAGAACAAGGCATAGTTTTCCCTGCTGGCTCTTTGGGCGGGGGACCCATCTCCAGCCGTATGGCCAATTTGTGCCTAGCGCGACGCCAAGTGAGAAAGGGTGGCTTTGAGGCTGAAGGCAGCAGCAAAGCCCACAGCCCCCAGGTCTGTGGGGCTACGCAAGCGGTTCCCAAAGAGCTTTAGAACAAGGCATAGTTTTCCCTGCTGGCTCTTTGGGCGGGGGACCCATCTCCAGCCGTATGGCCATTTTTGTGCCTGGCGCGGCGCCAAGTGGGAAAGGGTGGTGTCGAGGCTGAAGGCAGCAGGAGAGCCCGCAGCCCCCAGGTCTGTGGGGCTACGCAAGCGGTTCCCAAAGAGCTTTAGAACAAGGCATAGTTTTCCCTGCTGGCTCTTTGGGCGGGGGACCCATCTCCAGCCGTATGGCCATTTTTGTGCCTGGCGCGGCGCCAAGTGGGAAAGGGTGGTGTCGAGTCTGAAGGCAGCAGGAAAGCCTGCAGCCCCCAGGTCTGTGGGGCTACGCAAGTGGTTCCCAAAGAGCTTTAGAACAAGGCATAGTTTTCCCTGCTGGCTCTTTGGGCGGGGGACCCATCTCCAGCCGTATGGCCAATTTGTGCCTAGCGCGACGCCAAGTGGGAAAGGGTGGCTTTGAGGCTGAAGGCAGCAGCAAAGCCTGCAGCCCCCAGGTCTGTGGGGCTACGCAAGCGGTTCCCAAAGAGCTTTAGAACAATGCATAGTTTTCCTTGCTGGGTCTTTGGGCATGGGACCCATCTCCAGCCATAGGCCATTTTTGTGCCTGATAGGGCGCCAAGTGGGAAAGGGTTGCTTTGAGGCTGAAGAAAGCAGGAAAGCCCGCAGCCCCCAGGTCTGTGGGGCTACGCAAGCGGTTCCCAAAGAGCTTTAGAACAAGGCATAGTTTTCCCTGCTGGCTCTTTGGGCGGGGGACCCATCTGCAGACATATGGCCATTTTTGTGCCTGGCACGACGCCAAGTGGGAAAGGGTGGCTTTGACGCTGAAGGCAGCAGGAAAGCCCGCAGCCCCCAGGTCTGTGGGGCTACGCAAGCGGTTCCCAAAGAGCTTTAGAACAAGGCATAGTTTTCCCTACTGGCTCTTTGGGCGGGAGACCCATCTCCAGCCATAGGCCATTTTTGTGCCTGGCGCGACGCCAAGTGGGAAAGGGTGTTGTCGAGGCTGAAGGCAGCAGGAAAGCCCGCAGCCCCCAGGTCTGTGGGGCTACGCAAGCGGTTCCCAAAGAGCTTTAGAACAAGGCATAGTTTTCCCTGCTGGCTCTTTGGGCATGGGACCCATCTCCAGCCATAGGCCATTTTTGAGCCTGGCGCGGCGCCAAGTGGGAAAGGGTGGTGTCGAGGCTGAAGGCAGCAGGAAAGCCCGCAGCCCCCAGGTCTCTGGGGCTACGCAAGCGGTTCCCAAAGAGCTTTAGAAGAAGGCATAGTTTTCCCTGCTGGCTCTTTGGGCGGGGGACCCATCTCCAGCCGTATGGCCATTTTTGTGCCTAGCGCGGCGCCAAATGGGAAAGGGTGGCTTTGAGGCTGAAGGCAGCAGGAAAGTCTGCAGCCCCCAGGTCTGTGGGGCTACGCAAGCGGTTCCCAAAGAGCTTTAGAACAAGGCATAGTCTTCCCTGCTGGCTCTCTGGGCCGGGGACCCATCTCCAGCCATAGGCCATTTTTGTGCCTGCCGCGGTGCCAAGTGGGAAAGGGTGGTGTCGAGGCTGAAGGCAGCAGCAAAGCCCGCAGCCCCCAGGTCTGTGGGGCTACGCAAGCGTTTCCCAAAGAGCTTTAGAACAAGGCATAGTTTTCCCTGCTGGCTCTTTGGGCGGGGGACCCATCTCCAGCCATAGGCCATTTTTGTGCCTGGCGCGGCGCCAAGTGGGAAAGGGTGGTGTCGAGGCTGAAGGCAGCAGGAAAGCCTGCAGGCCCCACGTCTGTGGGGCTACGCAAGTGGTTCCCAAAGAGCTTTAGAACAAGGCATAGTTTTCCCTGCTGGCTCTTTGGGCGGGGGACCCATCTCCAGCCATAGGCCATTTTTGTGCCTGGCGCGGCGCCAAGTGGGAAAGGGTGGCTTTGAGGCTGAAGGCAGCAGGAAAGCCTGCAGCCCCCAGGTCTGTGGGGCTACGCAAGCGGTTCCCAAAGAGCTTTAGAACAAGGCATAGTTTTCCCTGCTGGCTCTTTGGGCGGGGGACCCATCTCCAGCCGTATGGCCATTTTTGTGCCTGGCGCGGCGCCCAGTGGGAAAGGGTGGTGTCGAGGCTGAAGGCAGCAGGAAAGCCCACAGCCCCCAGGTCTGTGGGGCTACGCAAGCGGTTCCCAAAGAGCTTTAGAACAAGGCATAGTTTTCCCTGCTGGCTCTTTGGGCGGGGGACCCATCTCCAGCCGTATGGCCATTTTTGTGCCTGGCGCGGTGCGTAGTGTGAAAGGGTGGTTTTGAGGCTGAAGGCAGCAGGAAAGCCTGCAGCCCACAGCTCTGTGGGGCCAAGGAAGCTGTTCCCAAAGAGCTTTAGAACAAGGCATAGTTTTCCGTGATGGCTCTTTGGGCATGGGACCCATCTCCAGCCATAGGCCATTTTTGTGCCTGGCGCGGTGCGTAGTGGGAAAGGGTGGCTTTGAGGCTGAAGGCAGCAGGAAAGCCCGCAGCCCCCAGGTCTGTGGGGCTACGCAAGCGGTTCCCAAAGAGCTTTAGAACAAGGCATAGTTTTCCTTGCTGGCTCTTTGGGCATGGGACCCATCTCCAGCCATAGGCCATTTTTGTGCCTGGCCCGGCGCCAAGTGGGAAAGGGTGGTGTCGAGGCTGAAGGCAGCAGCAAAGCCCGAAGCCCCCAGGTCTGTAGGGCTACGCAAGCGGTTCCCAAAGAGCTTTAGAAGAAGGCATAGTTTTCCCTGCTGGCTCTTTGGGCATGGAACCCATCTCCAGCCGTATGGCCATTTTTGTGCCTGGCGCGACGCCAACTGGGAAAGGGTGGTGTCGAGGTTGAAGGCAGCAGGAAAGCCTGCAGCCCCCAGGTCTGTGGGGCTACGCAAGCGGTTCCCAAAGAGCTTTAGAACAAGGCATAGTTTTCCCTGCTGGCTCCTTGGGCGGGGGACCCATCTCCAGCCGTATGGCCATTTTTGTGCCTGGCGCGGCGCCCAGTGGGAAAGGGTGGTGTCGAGGCTGAAGGCAGCAGGAAAGCCCGCAGCTCCCAGGTCTGTGGAGCTACGCAAGTGGTTCCCAAAGAGCTTTAGAACAAGGCATAGTTTTCCTTGCTGGCTCTTTGGGCAGGGGACCCATCTCCAGCCATATGGCCATTTTTGTGCCTGATGCGGCGTCCAGTGGAAAAGGGTGGCTTTGAGGTTGAAGGCAGCAGCAAAGCCTGCAGCCCCCAGGTCTGTGGGGCTACGCAAGCGGTTCCCAAAGAGCTTTAGAACAAGGCATAGTTTTCCCTGCTGGCTCTTTGGGCGGGGGACCCATCTCCAGCTGTATGGCCATTTTTGTGCCTGGCGCAGTGCCAAGTGGGAAAGGGTGGTGTCGAGTCTGAAGGCAGCAGGAAAGCCCGCAGCCCCCAGGTCTGTGGGGCTACGCAAGCGGTTCCCAAAGAGCTTTAGAACAAGGCATAGTTTTCCCTGCTGGCTCTTTGGGCGGGGGACCCATCTCCAATCGTATGGCCATTTTTGTGCCTGGCGCGGTGCGTAGTGGGAAAGGGTGGTTTTGAGGCTGAAGGCAGCAGGAAAGTCTGCAGCCCCCAGGTCTGTGGGGCTACGCAAGCGGTTCCCAAAGAGCTTTAGAACAAGGCATAGTCTTCCCTGCTGGCTCTCTGGGCCGGGGACCCATCTCCAGCCATAGGCCATTTTTGTGCCTGGCGCAGTGCCAAGTGGGAAAGGGTGGTGTCGAGGCTGAAGGCAGCAGGAAAGCCCGCAGCCCCCAGGTCTGTGGGGCTACGCAAGCGTTTCCCAAAGAGCTTTAGAACAAGGCATAGTTTTCCCTGCTGGCTCTTTGGGCGGGGGACCCATCTCCAGCCATAGGCCATTTTTGTGCCTGGCGCGGCGCCAAGTGGGAAAGGGTGGTGTCGAGGCTGAAGGCAGCAGGAAAGCCTGCAGGCCCCACATCTGTGGGGCTACGCAAGTGGTTCCCAAAGAGCTTTAGAACAAGGCATAGTTTTCCCTGCTGGCTCTTTGGGCGGGGGACCCATCTCCAGCCATAGGCCATTTTTGTGCCTGGCGCGGCGCCAAGTGGGAAAGGGTGGCTTTGAGGCTGAAGACAGCAGGAAAGCCTGCAGCCCCCAGGTCTGTGGGGCTACGCAAGCGGTTCCCAAAGAGCTTTAGAACAAGGCATAGTTTTCCCTGCTGGCTCTTTGGGCGGGGGACCCATCTCCAGCCGTATGGCCATTTTTGTGCCTGGCGCGGCGCCCAGTGGGAAAGGGTGGTGTCGAGGCTGAAGGCAGCAGGAAAGCCCACAGCCCCAAGGTCTGTGGGGCTACGCAAGCGGTTCCCAAAGAGCTTTAGAACAAGGCATAGTTTTCCCTGCTGGCTCTTTGGGCGGGGGACCCATCTCCAGCCGTATGGCCATTTTTGTGCCTGGCGAGGTGCGTAGTGTGAAAGGGTGGTTTTGAGGCTGAAGGCAGCAGGAAAGTCTGCAGCCCACAGCTCTGTGGGGCCAAGGAAGCTGTTCCCAAAGAGCTTTAGAACAAGGCATAGTTTTCCGTGATGGCTCTTTGGGCATGGGACCCATCTCCAGCCATAGGCCATTTTTGTGCCTGGCGCGGTGCGTAGTGGGAAAGGGTGGCTTTGAGGCTGAAGGCAGCAGGAAAGCCCGCAGCCCCCAGGTCTGTGGGGCTACGCAAGCGGTTCCCAAAGAGCTTTAGAACAAGGCATAGTTTTCCTTGCTGGCTCTTTGGGCATGGGACCCATCTCCAGCCATAGGCCATTTTTGTGCCTGGCCCGGCGCCAAGTGGGAAAGGGTGGTGTCGGGGCTGAAGGCAGCAGCAAAGCCCGAAGCCCCCAGGTCTGTAGGGCTACGCAAGCGGTTCCCAAAGAGCTTTAGAACAAGGCATAGTTTTCCCTGCTGGCTCTTTGGGCATGGAACCCATCTCCAGCCGTATGGCCATTTTTGTGCCTGGCGCGGCGCCAAGTGGGAAAGGGTGTTGTCGAACATGAAGGCAGAAGGAAAGCCCACAGCCCCCAGGTGTGTGGGGCTACGCAAGCGGTTCCCAAAGAGCTTTAGAACAAGGCATAGTTTTCCCTGCTGGCTCTTTGGGCGGGGGACCCATCTGCAGCCATAGGCCATTTTTGTGCCTGGCGCGACGCCAAGTGGGAAAGGGTGGTGTCGAGGTTGAAGGCAGCAGGAAAGCCTGCAGCCCCCAGGTCTGTGGGGCTACGCAAGCGGTTCCCAAAGAGCTTTAGAACAAGGCATAGTTTTCCCTGCTGGCTCCTTGGGCGGGGGACCCATCTCCAGCCGTATGGCCATTTTTGTGCCTGGCGCGGCGCCCAGTGGGAAAGGGTGGTGTCGAGGCTGAAGGCAGCAGGAAAGCCCGCAGCTCCCAGGTCTGTGGAGCTACGCAAGTGGTTCCCAAAGAGCTTTAGAACAAGGCATAGTTTTCCTTGCTGGCTCTTTGGGCAGGGGACCCATCTCCAGCCATATGGCCATTTTTGTGCCTGATGCGGCGTCCAGTGGAAAAGGGTGGCTTTGAGGTTGAAGGCAGCAGCAAAGCCTGCAGCCCCCAGGTCTGTGGGGCTACGCAAGCGGTTCCCAAAGAGCTTTAGAACAAGGCATAGTTTTCCCTGCTGGCTCTTTGGGCGGGGGACCCATCTCCAGCTGTATGGCCATTTTTGTGCCTGGCGCAGTGCCAAGTGGGAAAGGGTGGTGTCGAGTCTGAAGGCAGCAGGAAAGCCCGCAGCCCCCAGGTCTGTGGGGCTACGCAAGCGGTTCCCAAAGAGCTTTAGAACAAGGCATAGTTTTCCCTGCTTGTTCTTTGGGCGGGGGACCCATCTCCAGCCGTATGGCCATTTTTGTGCCTGGCGCGGCGCCAAGTGGGAATGGGTGGTGTCGAGTCTGAAGGCAGCAGGAAAGCCTGCAGCCCCCAGGTCTGTGGGGCTACGCAAGCGGTTCCCAAAGAGCTTTAGAACAAGGCATAGTTTTCCCTGCTGGCTCTTTGGGCGGGGGACCCATCTCCAATCGTATGGCCATTTTTGTGCCTGGCGCGGTGCGTAGTGGGAAAGGGTGGTTTTGAGGCTGAAGGCAGCAGGAAAGCCCGCAACCCCCAGGTCTGTGGGGCTACGCAAGCGGTTCCCAAAGAGCTTTAGAACAAGGCATAGTCTTCCCTGCTGGCTCTTTTGGCATGGGACCCATCTCCAGCCGTATGGCAATTTTTGTGCCTGGCCCGGCGCCAAGTGGGAAAGGGTGGTTTTGAGGCTGAAGGCAGCAGCAAAGCCCGCAGCCCCCAGGTCTGTGGGGCTACGCAAGCGGTTCCCAAAGAGCTTTAGAACAAGGCATAGTTTTCCCTGCTGGCTCTTTGGGCGGGGGACCCATCTCCAGCCGTATGGCCATTTTTGTGCCTGGCGCGGCGCCAAGTGGGAAAGGGTGGTGTCGAGGCTGAAGGCAGCAGCAAAGCCCGCAGCCCCCAGGTCTGTGGGGCTACGCAAGCGGTTCCCAAAGAGCTTTAGAACAAGGCATAGTTTTCCCTGCTGGCTCTTTGGGCGGGGGACCCATCTCCAGCCGTATGGCCATTTTTGTGCCTGGCGCGGCGCCAAGTGGGAAAGGGTGGTGTCGAGGCTGAAGGCAGCAGGAGAGCCCGCAGCCCCCAGGTCTGTGGGGCTACGCAAGCGGTTCCCAAAGAGCTTTAGAACAAGGCATAGTTTTCCCTGCTGGCTCTTTGGGCATGGGACCCATCTCCAGCCGTATGGCCATTTTTGTGCCTGGCGCAGTGCGTAGTGGGAAAGGGTGGTTTTGAGGCTGAAGGCAGCAGGAAAGCCTGCAGCCCCCAGGTCTGTGGGGCCAAGCAAGCGGTTCCCAAAGAGCTTTAGAACAAGGCATAGTTTTCCCTGATGGCTCTTTGGGCATGGGACCCATCTCCAGCCATAGGCCATTTTTGTGCCTGATAGGGCGCCAAGTGGGAAAGGGTGCCTTTGAGGCTGAAGGCAGCAGGAAAGCCTGCAGCCCCAGGTCTGTAGGGCTACGCAAGCGGTTCCCAAAGAGCTTCAGAACAAGGCATAGTTTTCCCTGCTGGCTCTTTGGGCATGGGACCCATCTCCAGCCATAGGCCATTTTTGTGCCTGGCGCGGCGCCAAGTGGGTAAGGGTGGTGTCGAGTCTGAAGGCAGCAGGAAAGCCTGCAGCCCCCAGGTCTGTGGGGCCAAGCAAGCGGTTCCCAAAGAGCTTTAGAACAAGGCATAGTTTTCCCTGCTGGCTCTTTGGGCATGGGACCCATCTCCAGCCGTATGGCCATTTTTGTCCCTGGCCCGGCGCCAAGTGGGAAAGGGTGGCTTTGAGGCTGAAGGCAGCAGGAAAGCCCGCAGCCCCCAGGTCTGTGGGGCTACGCAAGCGGTTCCCAAAGAGCTTTAGAACAAGGCATAGTTTTCCCTGCTGGCTCTTTGGGCGGGGGACCCATCTCCAGCCGTATGGCCATTTTTGTGCCTGGCCCGGCGCCAAGTGGGAAAGGGTGGCTTTGAGGCTGAAGGCAGCAGCAAAGCCCACAGCCCCCAGGTCTGTGGGGCTACGCAAGCGGTTCCCAAAGAGCTTTAGAACAAGGCATAGTTTTCCCTGCTGGCTTTCTGGGCGGGGGACCCATCTCCAGCCGTATGGCCATTTTTGAGCCTGGAGCAGTGCCAAGTGGGAAAGGGTGGTGTCGAGGCTGAAGGCAGCAGGAAAGCCCGCAGCCCCCAGGTCTGTGGGGCTACGCAAGCAGTTCCCAAAGAGCTTTAGAACAAGGCATAGTTTTCCCTGCTGGCTCTTTGGGCGGGGGACCCATCTCCAGCCATAGGCCATTTTTGTGCCTGGCCCGGCGCCCAGTGGGAAAGGGTGGCTTTGAGGCTTGAAGGCAGCAGGAAAGCCCGCAGCCCCCAGGTCTGTGGGGCTACGCAAGCGGTTCCCAAAGAGCTTTAGAACAAGGCATAATTTTCCCTGCTGGCTCTTTGGGCGGGGTACCCATCTCCAGCCATATGGCCATTTTTGTGCCTGGCGCAGCGCCAAGTGGGAAAGGGTGGTTTTGAGGCTGAAGGCAGCAGCAAAGCCCGCAGCCCCCAGGTCTGTGGGGCTACGCAAGCGGTTCCCAAAGAGCTTTACAACAAGGCATAGTTTTCCCTGCTGGCTCTTTGGGTGGGGGACCCATCTCCAGCCGTATGGCCATTTTTTTGCCTGGCCGGGGGCCAAGTGGGAAAGGGTGGTTTTGAGGCTGAAGGCAGCAGGAAAGCCCGCAGCCCCCACGTGTGTGGGGCTACGCAAGCGGTTCCCAAAGAGCTTTAGAACAAGGCATAGTTTTCCCTGCTGGCTCTTTGGGCATGGGACCCATCTCCAGCCATAGGCCATTTTTGTGCTTGATAGGGCGCCAAGTGGGAAAGGGTGCTGTCGAGGCTGAAGGCAGCAGGAAAGCCCGCAGCCCCCAGGTCTGTGCGGCTACGCAAGCGGTTCCCAAAGAGCTTTAGAACAAGGCATAATTTTCCCTGCTGGCTCTTTGGGCGGGGGACCCATCTCCAGCCGTACGGCCATTTTTGTGCCTGGCGCGGCGCCAAGAGGGAAAGGGTGGTGTCGAGGCTAAAGGCAGCAGGAAAGCCCGCAGCCCCCAGGTCTGTGGAGCTACGCAAGCAGTTCCCAAAGAGCTTTAGAACAAGGCATAGTTTTCCCTGCTGGCTCTTTGGGCGGGGGACCCATCTCCAGCCGTATGGCCATTTTTGTGCATGGCGCAGCGCCAAGTGGGAAAGGGTGGTTTTGAGGCTGAAGGCAGCAGGAAAGCCCGCAGCCCCCAGGTCTGTGGGGCTACGCAAGCGGTTCCCAAAGAGCTTTAGAACAAGGCATAGTTTTCCCTGCTGGCTCTTTGGGCATGGGACCCATCTCCAGCCATAGGCCATTTTTGTGCTTGATAGGGCGCCAAGTGGGAAAGGGTGGCTTTGAGGCTGAAGGCAGCAGCAAAGACTGCAGCCCCCAGGTCTGTGGGGCCAAGCAAGCGGTTCCCAAAGAGCTTTAGAATAAGGCATAGTTTTCCCTGCTGGCTCTTTGGGCGGGGGACCCATCTCCAGCCACAGGCCATTTTTGTGCCTGGCCCGGCGCCCAGTGGGAAAGGGTGGCTTTGAGGCTTGAAGGCAGCAGGAAAGCCCGCAGCCCCCAGGTCTGTAGGGCTACGCAAGCGGTTCCCAAAGAGCTTTAAAACAAGGCATAATTTTCCCTGCTGGCTCTTTGGGCGGGGGACCCATCTCCAGCCGTATGGCCATTTTTGTGCCTGGCCGGGAGCCAAGTGGGAAAGGGTGGTTTTGAGGCTGAAGGCAGCAGGAAAGCCCGCAGCCCCCAGGTCTGTGGGGCTACGCAAGCGGTTCCCAAAGAGCTTTAGAACAAGGCATAGTTTTCCCTGCTGGCTCTTTGGGCATGGGACCCATCTCCAGCCATAGGCCATTTTTGTGCTTGATAGGGCGCCAAGTGGGAAAGGGTGGTGTCGAGGCTGAAGGCAGCAGCAAAGCCCGCAGCCCCCAGGTCTGTGGGGCTACGCAAGCGGTTCCCAAAGAGCTTTAGAACAAGGCATATTTTTCCCTGCTGGCTCTCTGGGCGGGGGACCCATCTCCAGCCGTATGGCCATTTTTGAGCCTGGCGCGGCGCCAGGTGGGAAAGGGTGGCTTTGAGGCTGAAGGCAGGAGCAAAGCCTGCAGCCCCCAGGTCTGTGGTGCTACGCAAGCGGTTCCCAAAGAGCTTTAGAACAAGGCATAGTTTTCCCTGCTGGCTCTTAGGGCATGGGACCCCTCTCCAGCCATAGGCCATTTTTGTGCCTGGCACGAAGCCAAGTGGGAAAGGGTGCTGTCGAGGCTGAAGGCAGCAGGAAAGCCTGCAGCCCCCAGGTGTGTGGGGCTACGCAAGCGGTTCCCAAAGAGCTTTAGAACAAGGCATAGTTTTCCCTGCTGGCTCTTTGGGCGGGGGACCCATCTCCAGCCGTATGGCTATTTTTGTGCCTGGCGCGGTGCGTAGTGGGAAAGGGTGGTTTTGAGGCTGAAGGCAGCAGGAAAGCCTGCAGCCCCCAGGTCTGTGCGGCTACACAAGCGGTTCCCAAAGAGCTTTAGAACAAGGCATAGTTTTCACTGCTGGCTCTTTGGGCGGGGGACCCATCTCCAGCCGTATGGCTATTTTTGTGCCTGGCGCGGTGCGTAGTGGCATAGGATGGTTTTGAGGCTGAAGGCAGCAGGAAAGCCTGCAGCCCCCAGGTCTGTGCGGCTACACAAGCGGATCACAAAGATCTTTAGAACAAGGCATAGTTTTCCCTGCTGGCTCTTTGGGCGGGGGACCCATCTCCAGCCGTACGGCCATTTTTGCGCCTGGCCCGGCGCCAAGTGGGAAAGGGTGGCTTTGAGGCTGAAGGCAGCAGCAAAGCCCGCAGCCCCCAGGTCTGTGCGGCTACGCAAGCGGTTCCCAAAGAGCTTTAGAAGAAGGCATAGTTTTCCCTGCTGGCTCTTTGGGCTGGAGACCCATCTCCAGCCATAGGCCATTTTTGTGCCTGGCGCGACGCCAAGTGGGAAAGGGTGTTGTCGAGGCTGAAGGCAGCAGGAAAGCCCGCAGCCCCCAGGTCTGTGGGGCCACACAAGCGGTTCCCAAAGAGCTTTAGAACAAGGCATAGTTTTCCCTGCTGGCTCTTTGGGCGGGGGACCCATCTCCAGCCGTATGGCCATTTTTGTGCCTGGCGCGGCGCCAAGTGGGAAAGGGTGGCTTTGAGGCTGAAGGCAGCAGCAAAGCCCGCAGCCCCCAGGTCTGTGGGGCTACGCAAGCGGTTCCCAAAGAGCTTTAGAACAAGGCATAGTTTTCCCTGCTGGCTCTTTAGGCATGGGACCCATCTCCATCCATAGGCCATTTTTGTGCCTGATAGGGCGCCAAGTGGGAAAGGGTTGCTTTGAGGCTGAAGACAGCAGGAAAGCCCGCAGCCCCCAGGTCTGTGGGGCTACGCAAGCGGTTCCCAAAGAGCTTTAGAACAAGGCATAGTTTTCCCTGCTGGCTCTTTGGGCGGGGGACCCATCTGCAGACATATGGCCATTTTTGTGCCTGGCACGACGCCAAGTGGGAAAGGGTGGCTTTGACGCTGAAGGCAGCAGGAAAGCCCGCAGCCCCCAGGTCTGTGCGGCTACGCAAGCGGTTCCCAAAGAGCTTTAGAACAAGGCATAGTTTTCCCTACTGGCTCTTTGGGCGGGAGACCCATCTCCAGCCATAGGCCATTTTTGTGCCTGGCGCGACGCCAAGTGGGAAAGGGTGTTGTCGAGGCTGAAGGCAGCAGGAAAGCCCGCAGCCCCCAGGTCTGTGGGGCTACGCAAGCGGTTCCCAAAGAGCTTTAGAACAAGGCATAGTTTTCCCTGCTGGCTCTTTGGGCATGGGACCCATCTCCAGCCATAGGCCATTTTTGTGCCTGGCGCGACGCCAAGTGGGAAAGGGTGGTGTCGAGGTTGAAGGCAGCAGGAAAGCCTGCAGCCCCCAGGTCTGTGGGGCTACACAAGCGGTTCCCAAAGAGCTTTAGAACAAGGCATAGTTTTCCCTGCTGGCTCTTTGGGCATGGGACCCATCTCCAGCCGTATGGCCATTTTTGTGCCTGGCGCGGCGCCAAGTGGGAAAGGGTGGTGTCGAGGCTGAAGGCAGCAGGAAAGCCCGCAGCCCCCAGGTCTCCGGGGCTACGCAAGCGGTTCCCAAAGAGCTTTAGAACAAGGCATAGTTTTCCCTGCTGGCTCTTTGGGCGGGGGACCCATCTCCAGCCGTATGGCCATTTTTGTGCCTAGCGCGGCGCCAAATGGGAAAGGGTGGCTTTGAGGCTGAAGGCAGCAGGAAAGTCTGCAGCCCCCAGGTCTGTGGGGCTACGCAAGCGGTTCCCAAAGAGCTTTAGAACAAGGCATAGTCTTCCCTGCTGGCTCTCTGGGCCGGGGACCCATCTCCAGCCATAGGCCATTTTTGTGCCTGGCGCAGTGCCAAGTGGGAAAGGGTGGCTTTGAGGCTGAAGGCAGCAGCAAAGCCCGCAGCCCCCAGGTCTGTGGGGCTACTCAAGCGTTTCCCAAAGAGCTTTAGAACAAGGCATAGTTTTCCCTGCTGGCTCTTTGGGCGGGGGACCCATCTCCAGCCATAGGCCATTTTTGTGCCTGGCGCGGCGCCAAGTGGGAAAGGGTGGTGTCGAGGCTGAAGGCAGCAGGAAAGCCTGCAGGCCCCACGTCTGTGGGGCTACGCAAGTGGTTCCCAAAGAGCTTTAGAACAAGGCATAGTTTTCCCTGCTGGCTCTTTGGGCGGGGGACCCATCTCCAGCCATAGGCCATTTTTGTGCCTGGCGCGGCGCCAAGTGGGAAAGGGTGGCTTTGAGGCTGAAGGCAGCAGGAAAGCCTGCAGCCCCCAGGTCTGTGGGGCTACGCAAGCGGTTCCCAAAGAGCTTTAGAACAAGGCATAGTTTTCCCTGCTGGCTCTTTGGGCGGGGGACCCATCTCCAGCCGTATGGCCATTTTTGTGCCTGGCCCGGCGCCAAGTGGGAAAGGGTGGTGTCGAGGCTGAAGGCAGCAGGAAAGCCCACAGCCCCCAGGTCTGTGGGGCTACGCAAGCGGTTCCCAAAGAGCTTTAGAACAAGGCATAGTTTTCCCTGCTGGCTCTTTGGGCGGGGGACCCATCTCCAATCGTATGGCCATTTTTGTGCCTGGCGCGGTGCGTAGTGGGAAAGGGTGGTTTTGAGGCTGAAGGCAGCAGGAAAGCCCGCAACCCCCAGGTCTGTGGGGCTACGCAAGCGGTTCCCAAAGAGCTTTAGAACAAGGCATAGTCTTCCCTGCTGGCTCTTTTGGCATGGGACCCATCTCCAGCCGTATGGCAATTTTTGTGCCTGGCCCGGCGCCAAGTGGGAAAGGGTGGCTTTGAGGCTGAAGGCAGCAGCAAAGCCCGCAGCCCCCAGGTCTGTGGGGCTACGCAAGCGGTTCCCAAAGAGCTTTAGAACAAGGCATAGTTTTCCCTGCTGGCTCTTTGGGCGGGGGACCCATCTCCAGCCGTATGGCCATTTTTGTGCCTGGCGCGGCGCCAAGTGGGAAAGGGTGGTGTCGAGGCTGAAGGCAGCAGCAAAGCCCGCAGCCCCCAGGTCTGTGGGGCTACGCAAGCGGTTCCCAAAGAGCTTTAGAAGAAGGCATAGTTTTCCCTGCTGGCTCTTTGGGTGGGGGACCCATCTCCAGCCGTATGGCCATTTTTGTGCCTAGCGCGGCGCCAAGTGGGAAAGGGTGGTGTTGAGGCTGAAGGCAGCAGGAAAGCCCGCAGCCCCCAGGTCTGTGGGGCTACGCAAGCGGTTCCCAAAGAGCTTTAGAACAAGGCATAGTTTTCCCTGCTGGCTCTTTGGGCGGGGGACCCATCTCCAGCCGTATGGCCATTTTTGTGCCTGGCACGGCGCCAAGTGGGAAAGGGTGGTGTCGAGGCTGAAGGCAGCAGCAAAGCCCGCAGCCCCCAGGTCTGTAGGGCTACGCAAGCGGTTCCCAAAGAGCTTTAGAACAAGGCATAGTTTTCCCTGCTGGCTCTTTGGGCGGGGGACCCATCTCCAGCCGTATGGCCATTTTTGTGCCTGGCCCGGTGCCAAGTGTGAAAGGGTGGCTTTGAGGCTGAAGGCAGGAGCAAAGCCTGCAGCCCTAAGGTCTGTGGGGCTACGCAAGCGGTTCCCAAAGAGCTTTAGAACAAGGCATAGTTTTCCCTGCTGGCTGTTAGGGCATGGGACCCATCTCCAGCCATAGGCCATTTTTCTGCCAGGCGCGATGCCAAGTGGGAAAGGGTGGTGTCGAGTCTGAAGGCAGCAGGAAAGCCTGCAGCCCCCAGGTCTGTGGGGCTACGCAAGCGGTTCCCAAAGAGCTTTAGAACAAGGCATAGTTTTCCCTGCTGGCTCTTTGGACGGGGGACCCATCTCCAGCCGTATGGCCAATTTGTGCCTGGCGCGACGCCAAGTGAGAAAGGGTGGCTTTGAGGCTGAAGGCAGCAGCAAAGCCCACAGCCCCCAGGTCTGTGGGGCTACGCAAGCGGTTCCCAAAGAGCTTTAGAACAAGGCATAGTTTTCCCTGCTGGCTCTTTTGGCAGGGGACCCATCTCCAGCCGTATGGCCATTTTTGTGCCTGGCGCGGCGCCAAGTGGGAAAGGGTGGTGTCGAGGCTGAAGGCAGCAGGAGAGCCCGCAGCCCCCAGGTCTGTGGGGCTACGCAAGCGGTTCCCAAAGAGCTTTAGAACAAGGCATAGTTTTCCCTGCTGGCTCTTTGGGCATGGGACCCATCTCCAGCCGTATGGCCATTTTTGTGCCTGGCGCAGTGCGTAGTGGGAAAGGGTGGTTTTGAGGCTGAAGGCAGCAGGAAAGCCTGCAGCCCCCAGGTCTGTGGGGCCAAGCAAGCGGTTCCCAAAGAGCTTTAGAACAAGGCATAGTTTTCCCTGCTGGCTCTTTGGGCATGGGACCCATCTCCAGCCATAGGCCATTTTTGTGCCTGATAGGGCGCCAAGTGGGAAAGGGTGGCTTTGAGGCTGAAGGCAGCAGGAAAGCCTGCAGCCCCAGGTCTGTAGGGCTACGCAAGCGGTTCCCAAAGAGCTTCAGAACAAGGCATAGTTTTCCCTGCTGGCTCTTTGGGCATGGGACCCATCTCCAGCCATAGGCCATTTTTCTGCCTGGCGCGGTGCCAAGTGGGAAAGGGTGGTGTCGAGTCTGAAGGCAGCAGGAAAGCCTGCAGCCCCCAGGTCTGTGGGGCTACGCAAGCGGTTCCCAAAGAGCTTTAGAACAAGGCATAATTTTCCCTGCTGGCTCTTTGGGCGGGGGACCCATCTCCAGCCGTATGGCCATTTTTGTGCCTAGCGCGACGCCAAGTGGGAAAGGGTGGCTTTGAGGCTGAAGGCAGCAGCAAAGCCTGCAGCCCCCAGGTCTGTGGGGCTACGCAAGCGGTTCCCAAAGAGCTTTAGAACAATGCACAGTTTTCCTTGCTGGGTCTTTGGGCATGGGACCCATCTCCAGCCATAGGCCATTTTTGTGCCTGATAGGGCGCCAAGTGGGAAAGGGTTGCTTTGAGGCTGAAGACAGCAGGAAAGCCCGCAGCCCCCAGGTCTGTGGGGCTACGCAAGCGGTTCCCAAAGAGCTTTAGAACAAGGCATAGTTTTCCCTGCTGGCTCTTTGGGCGGGGGACCCATCTGCAGACATATGGCCATTTTTGTGCCTGGCACGACGCCAAGTGGGAAAGGGTGGCTTTGACGCTGAAGGCAGCAGGAAAGCCCGCAGCCCCCAGGTCTGTGGGGCTACGCAAGCGGTTCCCAAAGAGCTTTAGAACAAGGCATAGTTTTCCCTACTGGCTCTTTGGGCGGGAGACCCATCTCCAGCCATAGGCCATTTTTGTGCCTGGCGCGACGCCAAGTGGGAATGGGTGGTGTCGAGGTTGAAGGCAGCAGGAAAGCCTGCAGCCCCCAGGTCTGTGGGGCTACACAAGCGGTTCCCAAAGAGCTTTAGAACAAGGCATAGTTTTCCCTGCTGGCTCTTTGGGCGGGGGACCCATCTCCAGCCGTATGGCCATTTTTGTGCCTGGCGCGGCGCCAAGTGGGAAAGGGTGGTGTCGAGGCTGAAGGCAGCAGGAAAGCCCGCAGCCCCCAGGTCTCTGGGGCTACGCAAGCGGTTCCCAAAGAGCTTTAGAACAAGGCATAGTTTTCCCTGCTGGCTCTTTGGGCGGGGGACCCATCTCCAGCCGTATGGCCATTTTTGTGCCTAGCGCGGCGCCAAATGGGAAAGGGTGGCTTTGAGGCTGAAGGCAGCAGGAAAGTCTGCAGCCCCCAGGTCTGTGGGGCTACGCAAGCGGTTCCCTAAGAGCTTTAGAACAAGGCATAGTCTTCCCTGCTGGCTCTCTGGGCCGGGGACCCATCTCCAGCCATAGGCCATTTTTGTGCCTGGCGCGGCGCCAAGTGGGAAAGGGTGGTGTCGAGGCTGAAGGCAGCAGGAGAGCCCGCAGCCCCCAGGTCTGTGGGGCTACGCAAGCGGTTCCCAAAGAGCTTTAGAACAAGGCATAGTTTTCCCTGCTGGCTCTTTGGGCGGGGGACCCATCTCCAGCCATAGGCCATTTTTGTGCCTGGCGCGGCGCCAAGTGGGAAAGGGTGGTGTCGAGGCTGAAGGCAGCAGGAAAGCCTGCAGGCCCCACGTCTGTGGGGCTACGCAAGTGGTTCCCAAAGAGCTTTAGAACAAGGCATAGTTTTCCCTGCTGGCTCTTTGGGCGGGGGACCCATCTCCAGCCATAGGCCATTTTTGTGCCTGGCGCGGCGCCAAGTGGGAAAGGGTGGCTTTGAGGCTGAAGGCAGCAGGAAAGCCTGCAGCCCCCAGGTCTGTGGGGCTACGCAAGCGGTTCCCAAAGAGCTTTAGAACAAGGCATAGTTTTCCCTGCTGGCTCTTTGGGCGGGGGACCCATCTCCAGCCGTATGGCCATTTTTGTGTCTGGCGCGGCGCCAAGTGGGAAAGGGTGGTGTCGAGGCTGAAGGCAGCAGGAAAGCCCACAGCCCCCAGGTCTGTGGGGCTACGCAAGCGGTTCCCAAAGAGCTTTAGAACAAGGCATAGTTTTCCCTGCTGGCTCTTTGGGCGGGGGACCCATCTCCAGCCGTATGGCCATTTTTGTGCCTAGCGCGGCGCCAAGTGGGAAAGGGTGGTGTTGAGGCTGAAGGCAGCAGGAAAGCCCGCAGCCCCCAGGTCTGTGGGGCTACGCAAGCGGTTCCCAAAGAGCTTTAGAACAAGGCATAGTTTTCCCTGCTGGCTCTTTGGGCGGGGGACCCATCTCCAGCCGTATGGCCATTTTTGTGCCTGGCACGGCGCCAAGTGGGAAAGGGTGGTGTCGAGGCTGAAGGCAGCAGCAAAGCCCGCAGCCCCCAGGTCTGTAGGGCTACGCAAGCGGTTCCCAAAGAGCTTTAGAACAAGGCATAGTTTTCCCTGCTGGCTCTTTGGGCGGGGGACCCATCTCCAGCCGTATGGCCATTTTTGTGCCTGGCCCGGTGCCAAGTGTGAAAGGGTGGCTTTGAGTCTAAAGGCAGGAGCAAAGCCTGCAGCCCTAAGGTCTGTGGGGCTACGCAAGCGGTTCCCAAAGAGCTTTAGAACAAGGCATAGTTTTCCCTGCTGGCTGTTAGGGCATGGGACCCATCTCCAGCCATAGGCCATTTTTCTGCCAGGCGCGATGCCAAGTGGGAAAGGGTGGCTTTGAGGCTGAAGGCAGCAGGAAAGCCTGCAGCCCCCAGGTCTGTGGGGCTACGCAAGCGGTTCCCAAAGAGCTTTAGAACAAGGCATAGTTTTCCCTGCTGGCTCTTTGGACGGGGGACCCATCTCCAGCCGTATGGCCAATTTGTGCCTAGCGCGACGCCAAGTGAGAAAGGGTGGCTTTGAGGCTGAAGGCAGCAGCAAAGCCCACAGCCCCCAGGTCTGTGGGGCTACGCAAGCGGTTCCCAAAGAGCTTTAGAACAAGGCATAGTTTTCCCTGCTGGCTCTTTGGGCGGGGGACCCATCTCCAGCCGTATGGCCATTTTTGTGCCTGGCGCGGCGCCAAGTGGGAAAGGGTGGCTTTGAGGCTGAAGGCAGCAGGAAAGCCCGCAGCGCCAGGTCTGTGGGGCTACGCAAGCGGTTCCCAAAGAGCTTTAGAACAAGGCATAGTTTTCCCTGCTGGCTCTTTGGGCATGGGACCCATCTCCAGCCGTATGGCCATTTTTGTGCCTGGCGCAGTGCGTAGTGGGAAAGGGTGGTTTTGAGGCTGAAGGCAGCAGGAAAGCCTGCAGCCCCCAGGTCTGTGGGGCCAAGCAAGCGGTTCCCAAAGAGCTTTAGAACAAGGCATAGTTTTCCCTGCTGGCTCTTTGGGCATGGGACCCATCTCCAGCCATAGGCCATTTTTGTGCCTGATAGGGCGCCAAGTGGGAAAGGGTGGCTTTGAGGCTGAAGGCAGCAGGAAAGCCTGCAGCCCCAGGTCTGTAGGGCTACGCAAGCGGTTCCCAAAGAGCTTCAGAACAAGGCATAGTTTTCCCTGCTGGCTCTTTGGGCATGGGACCCATCTCCAGCCATAGGCCATTTTTCTGCCTGGCGCGGTGCCAAGTGGGAAAGGGTGGTGTCGAGTCTGAAGGCAGCAGGAAAGCCTGCAGCCCCCAGGTCTGTGGGGCTACGCAAGCGGTTCCCAAAGAGCTTTAGAACAAGGCATAATTTTCCCTGCTGGCTCTTTGGGCGGGGGACCCATCTCCAGCCGTATGGCCATTTTTGTGCCTAGCGCGACGCCAAGTGGGAAAGGGTGGCTTTGAGGCTGAAGGCAGCAGCAAAGCCTGCAGCCCCCAGGTCTGTGGGGCTACGCAAGCGGTTCCCAAAGAGCTTTAGAACAAGGCATAGTTTTCCCTGCTGGCTCTTTGGGCGGGGGACCCATCTGCAGACATATGGCCATTTTTGTGCCTGGCACGACGCCAAGTGGGAAAGGGTGGCTTTGAGGCTGAAGGCAGCAGGAAAGCCCGCAGCCCCCAGGTCTGTGGGGCTACGCAAGCGGTTCCCAAAGAGCTTTAGAACAAGGCATAGTTTTCCCTACTGGCTCTTTGGGCGGGAGACCCATCTCCAGCCATAGGCCATTTTTGTGCCTAGCGCGACGCCAAGTGGGAAAGGGTTGTGTCGAGGCTGAAGGCAGCAGGAAAGCCTGCAGCCCCCAGGTCTGTGGGGCTACGCAAGCGGTTCCCAAAGAGCTTTAGAACAAGGCATAGTTTTCCCTGCTGGCTCTTTGGGCATGGGACCCATCTCCAGCCATAGGCCATTTTTGTGCCTGGCGCGACGCCAAGTGGGAAAGGGTGGTGTCGAGGTTGAAGGCAGCAGGAAAGCCTGCAGCCCCCAGGTCTGTGGGGCTACACAAGCGGTTCCCAAAGAGCTTTAGAACAAGGCATAGTTTTCCCTGCTGGCTCTTTGGGCGGGGGACCCATCTCCAGCCGTATGGCCATTTTTGTGCCTGGCGCGGCGCCAAGTGGGAAAGGGTGGTGTCGAGGCTGAAGGCAGCAGGAAAGCCCGCAGCCCCCAGGTCTCTGGGGCTACGCAAGCGGTTCCCAAAGAGCTTTAGAACAAGGCATAGTTTTCCCTGCTGGCTCTTTGGGCGGGGGACCCATCTCCAGCCGTATGGCCATTTTTGTGCCTAGCGCGGCGCCAAATGGGAAAGGGTGGCTTTGAGGCTGAAGGCAGCAGGAAAGTCTGCAGCCCCCAGGTCTGTGGGGCTACGCAAGCGGTTCCCAAAGAGCTTTAGAACAAGGCATAGTCTTCCCTGCTGGCTCTCTGGGCCGGGGACCCATCTCCAGCCATAGGCCATTTTTGTGCCTGGCGCAGTGCCAAGTGGGAAAGGGTGGTGTCGAGGCTGAAGGCAGCAGGAAAGCCCGCAGCCCCCAGGTCTGTGGGGCTACGCAAGCGTTTCCCAAAGAGCTTTAGAACAAGGCATAGTTTTCCCTGCTGGCTCTTTGGGCGGGGGACCCATCTCCAGCCATAGGCCATTTTTGTGCCTGGCGCGGCGCCAAGTGGGAAAGGGTGGTGTCGAGGCTGAAGGCAGCAGGAAAGCCTGCAGGCCCCACGTCTGTGGGGCTACGCAAGTGGTTCCCAAAGAGCTTTAGAACAAGGCATAGTTTTCCCTGCTGGCTCTTTGGGCATGGGACCCATCTCCAGCCATAGGCCATTTTTGTGCCTGGCGCGGCGCCAAGTGGGAAAGGGTGGCTTTGAGGCTGAAGGCAGCAGGAAAGCCTGCAGCCCCCAGGTCTGTGGGGCTACGCAAGCGGTTCCCAAAGAGCTTTAGAACAAGGCATAGTTTTCCCTGCTGGCTCTTTGGGCGGGGGACCCATCTCCAGCCGTATGGCCATTTTTGTGCCTGGCCCGGCGCCAAGTGGGAAAGGGTGGTGTCGAGGCTGAAGGCAGCAGGAAAGCCCACAGCCCCCAGGTCTGTGGGGCTACGCAAGTGGTTCCCAAAGAGCTTTAGAACAAGGCATAGTTTTCCCTGCTGGCTCTTTGGGCGGGGGACCCATCTCCAGCCGTATGGCCATTTTTGTGCCTGGCGCGGTGCGTAGTGTGAAAGGGTGGTTTTGAGGCTGAAGGCAGCAGGAAAGCCTGCAGCCCACAGCTCTGTGGGGCCAAGGAAGCTGTTCCCAAAGAGCTTTAGAACAAGGCATAGTTTTCCGTGATGGCTCTTTGGGCATGGGACCCATCTCCAGCCATAGGCCATTTTTGTGCCTGGCGCGGTGCGTAGTGGCAAAGGGTGGCTTTGAGGCTGAAGGCAGCAGGAAAGCCCGCAGCCCCCAGGTCTGTGGGGCTACGCAAGCGGTTCCCAAAGAGCTTTAGAACAAGGCATAGTTTTCCTTGCTGGCTCTTTGGGCATGGGACCCATCTCCAGCCATAGGCCATTTTTGTGCCTGGCCCGGCGCCAAGTGGGAAAGGGTGGTGTCGAACATGAAGGCAGAAGGAAAGCCCACAGCCCCCAGGTGTGTGGGGCTACGCAAGCGGTTCCCAAAGAGCTTTAGAACAAGGCATAGTTTTCCCTGCTGGCTCTTTGGGCGGGGGACCCATCTCCAGCCATAGGCCATTTTTGTGCCTGGCGCGACGCCAAGTGGGAAAGGGTGGTGTCGAGGTTGAAGGCAGCAGGAAAGCCTGCAGCCCCCAGGTCTGTGGGGCTACGCAAGCGGTTCCCAAAGAGCTTTAGAACAAGGCATAGTTTTCCCTGCTGGCTCCTTGGGCGGGGGACCCATCTCCAGCCGTATGGCCATTTTTGTGCCTGGCGCGGCGCCCAGTGGGAAAGGGTGGTGTCGAGGCTGAAGGCAGCAGGAAAGCCCGCAGCTCCCAGGTCTGTGGAGCTACGCAAGTGGTTCCCAAAGAGCTTTAGAACAAGGCATAGTTTTCCTTGCTGGCTCTTTGGGCAGGGGACCCATCTCCAGCCATATGGCCATTTTTGTGCCTGATGCGGCGTCCAGTGGAAAAGGGTGGCTTTGAGGTTGAAGGCAGCAGGAAAGCCCGCAGCTCCCAGGTCTGTGGAGCTACGCAAGTGGTTCCCAAAGAGCTTTAGAACAAGGCATAGTTTTCCTTGCTGGCTCTTTGGGCGGGGGACCCATCTCCAGCTGTATGGCCATTTTTGTGCCTGGCGCAGTGCCAAGTGGGAAAGGGTGGTGTCGAGTCTGAAGGCAGCAGGAAAGCCCGCAGCCCCCAGGTCTGTGGGGCTACGCAAGCGGTTCCCAAAGAGCTTTAGAACAAGGCATAGTTTTCCCTGCTTGTTCTTTGGGCGGGGGACCCATCTCCAGCCGTATGGCCATTTTTGTGCCTGGCGCGGCGCCAAGTGGGAATGGGTGGTGTCGAGTCTGAAGGCAGCAGGAAAGCCTGCAGCCCCCAGGTCTGTGGGGCTACGCAAGCGGTTCCCAAAGAGCTTTAGAACAAGGCATAGTTTTCCCTGCTGGCTCTTTGGGCGGGGGACCCATCTCCAATCGTATGGCCATTTTTGTGCCTGGCGCGGTGCGTAGTGGGAAAGGGTGGTTTTGAGGCTGAAGGCAGCAGGAAAGCCCGCAACCCCCAGGTCTGTGGGGCTACGCAAGCGGTTCCCAAAGAGCTTTAGAACAAGGCATAGTCTTCCCTGCTGGCTCTTTTGGCATGGGACCCATCTCCAGCCGTATGGCAATTTTTGTGCCTGGCCCGGCGCCAAGTGGGAAAGGGTGGTTTTGAGGCTGAAGGCAGCAGCAAAGCCCGCAGCCCCCAGGTCTGTGGGGCTACGCAAGCGGTTCCCAAAGAGCTTTAGAACAAGGCATAGTTTTCCCTGCTGGCTCTTTGGGCGGGGGACCCATCTCCAGCCGTATGGCCATTTTTGTGCCTGGCGCGACGCCAAGTGGGAAAGGGTGGTGTCGAGGCTGAAGGCAGCAGCAAAGCCCGCAGCCCCCAGGTCTGTGGGGCTACGCAAGCGGTTCCCAAAGAGCTTTAGAAGAAGGCATAGTTTTCCCTGCTGGCTCTTTGGGCGGGGGACCCATCTCCAGCCGTATGGCCATTTTTGTGTCTAGCGCGGCGCCAAGTGGGAAAGGGTTGCTTTGAGGCTGAAGGCAGCAGGAAAGCCCGCAGCCCCCAGGTCTGTGGGGCTACGCAAGCGGTTCCCAAAGAGCTTTAGAAGAAGGCATAGTTTTCCCTGCTGGCTCTTTGGGCGGGGGACCCATCTCCAGCCGTATGGCCATTTTTGTGCCTGGCACGGCGCCAAGTGGGAAAGGGTGGTGTCGAGGCTGAAGGCAGCAGCAAAGCCCGCAGCCCCCAGGTCTGTAGGGCTACGCAAGCGGTTCCCAAAGAGCTTTAGAACAAGGCATAGTTTTCCCTGCTGGCTCTTTGGGCGGGGGACCCATCTCCAGCCGTATGGCCATTTTTGTGCCTGGCGCGGTGCCAAGTGTGAAAGGGTGGCTTTGAGGCTGAAGGCAGGAGCAAAGCCTGCAGCCCTAAGGTCTTTGGGGCTACGCAAGCGGTTCCCAAAGAGCTTTAGAACAAGGCATAGTTTTCCCTGCTGGCTGTTAGGGCATGGGACCCATCTCCAGCCATAGGCCATTTTTCTGCCAGGCGCGATGCCAAGTGGGAAAGGGTGGTGTCGAGTCTGAAGGCAGCAGGAAAGCCTGCAGCCCCCAGGTCTGTGGGGCTACGCAAGCGGTTCCCAAAGAGCTTTAGAACAAGGCATAGTTTTCCCTGCTGGCTCTTTGGACGGGGGACCCATCTCCAGCCGTATGGCCAATTTGTGCCTAGCGCGACGCCAAGTGAGAAAGGGTGGCTTTGAGGCTGAAGGCACAGCAAAGCCCACAGCCCCCAGGTCTGTGGGGCTACGCAAGCGGTTCCCAAAGAGCTTTAGAACAAGGCATAGTTTTCCCTGCTGGCTCTTTGGGCGGGAGACCCATCTCCAGCCGTATGGCCATTTTTGTGCCTGGCGCGGCGCCAAGTGGGAAAGGGTGGCTTTGAGGCTGAAGGCAGCAGGAAAGCCCGCAGCGCCAGGTCTGTGGGGCTACGCAAGCGGTTCCCAAAGAGCTTTAGAACAAGGCATAGTTTTCCCTGCTGGCTCTTTGGGCATGGGACCCATCTCCAGCCGTATGGCCATTTTTGTGCCTGGCGCAGTGCGTAGTGGGAAAGGGTGGCTTTGAGGCTGAAGGCAGCAGGAAAGCCTGCAGCCCCCAGGTCTGTGGGGCCAAGCAAGCGGTTCCCAAAGAGCTTTAGAACAAGGCATAGTTTTCCCTGCTGGCTCTTTGGGCATGGGACCCATCTCCAGCCATATGCCATTTTTGTGCCTGATAGGGCGCCAAGTGGGAAAGGGTGGCTTTGAGGCTGAAGGCAGCAGGAAAGCCTGCAGCCCCAGGTCTGTAGGGCTACGCAAGCGGTTCCCAAAGAGCTTCAGAACAAGGCATAGTTTTCCCTGCTGGCTCTTTGGGCATGGGACCCATCTCCAGCCATAGGCCATTTTTCTGCCTGGCGCGGTGCCAAGTGGGAAAGGGTGGTGTCGAGTCTGAAGGCAGCAGGAAAGCCTGCAGCCCCCAGGTCTGTGGGGCTACGCAAGCGGTTCCCAAAGAGCTTTAGAACAAGGCATAATTTTCCCTGCTGGCTCTTTGGGCGGGGGACCCATCTCCAGCCGTATGGCCATTTTTGTGCCTAGCGCGACGCCAAGTGGGAAAGGGTGGCTTTGAGGCTGAAGGCAGCAGCAAAGCCTGCAGCCCCCAGGTCTGTGGGGCTACGCAAGCGGTTCCCAAAGAGCTTTAGAACAATGCATAGTTTTCCTTGCTGGGTCTTTGGGCATGGGACCCATCTCCAGCCATAGGCCATTTTTGTGCCTGATAGGGCGCCAAGTGGGAAAGGGTTGCTTTGAGGCTGAAGACAGCAGGAAAGCCCGCAGCCCCCAGGTCTGTGGGGCTACGCAAGCGGTTCCCAAAGAGCTTTAGAACAAGGCATAGTTTTCCCTGCTGGCTCTTTGGGCGGGGGACCCATCTGCAGACATATGGCCATTTTTGTGCCTGGCACGACGCCAAGTGGGAAAGGGTGGCTTTGACGCTGAAGGCAGCAGGAAAGCCCGCAGCCCCCAGGTCTGTGGGGCTACGCAAGCGGTTCCCAAAGAGCTTTAGAACAAGGCATAGTTTTCCCTACTGGCTCTTTGGGCGGGAGACCCATCTCCAGCCATAGGCCATTTTTGTGCCTAGCGCGACGCCAAGTGGGAAAGGGTTGTGTCGAGGCTGAAGGCAGCAGGAAAGCCCGCAGCCCCCAGGTCTGTGGGGCTACGCAAGCGGTTCCCAAAGAGCTTTAGAACAAGGCATAGTTTTCCCTGCTGGCTCTTTGGGCATGGGACCCATCTCCAGCCATAGGCCATTTTTGTGCCTGGCGCGACGCCAAGTGGGAAAGGGTGGTGTCGAGGTTGAAGGCAGCAGGAAAGCCTGCAGCCCCCAGGTCTGTGGGGCTACACAAGCGGTTCCCAAAGAGCTTTAGAACAAGGCATAGTTTTCCCTGCTGGCTCTTTGGGCGGGGGACCCATCTCCAGCCGTATGGCCATTTTTGTGCCTAGCGCGGCGCCAAATGGGAAAGGGTGGCTTTGAGGCTGAAGGCAGCAGGAAAGTCTGCAGCCCCCAGGTCTGTGGGGCTACGCAAGCGGTTCCCAAAGAGCTTTAGAACAAGGCATAGTCTTCCCTGCTGGCTCTCTGGGCCGGGGACCCATCTCCAGCCATAGGCTATTTTTGTGCCTGGCGCAGTGCCAAGTGGGAAAGGGTGGTGTCGAGGCTGAAGGCAGCAGGAAAGCCCGCAGCCCCCAGGTCTGTGGGGCTACGCAAGCGTTTCCCAAAGAGCTTTAGAACAAGGCATAGTTTTCCCTGCTGGCTCTTTGGGCGGGGGACCCATCTCCAGCCATAGGCCATTTTTGTGCCTGGCGCGGCGCCAAGTGGGAAAGGGTGGTGTCGAGGCTGAAGGCAGCAGGAAAGCCTGCAGGCCCCACGTCTGTGGGGCTACGCAAGTGGTTCCCAAAGAGCTTTAGAACAAGGCATAGTTTTCCCTGCTGGCTCTTTGGGCGGGGGACCCATCTCCAGCCATAGGCCATTTTTGTGCCTGGCACGGTGCGTAGTGTGAAAGGGTGGTTTTGAGGCTGAAGGCAGCAGGAAAGCCCGCAGCCCACAGCTCTGTGGGGCCAAGGAAGCTGTTCCCAAAGAGCTTTAGAACAAGGCATAGTTTTCCGTGATGGCTCTTTGGGCATGGGACCCATCTCCAGCCATAGGCCATTTTTGTGCCTGGCGCGGTGCGTAGTGGCAAAGGGTGGCTTTGAGGCTGAAGGCAGCAGGAAAGCCCGCAGCCCCCAGGTCTGTGGGGCTACGCAAGCGGTTCCCAAAGAGCTTTAGAACAAGGCATAGTTTTCCTTGCTGGCTCTTTGGGCATGGGACCCATCTCCAGCCATAGGCCATTTTTGTGCCTGGCCCGGCGCCAAGTGGGAAAGGGTGGTGTCGAGGCTGAAGGCAGCAGCAAAGCCCGAAGCCCCCAGGTCTGTAGGGCTACGCAAGCGGTTCCCAAAGAGCTTTAGAACAAGGCATAGTTTTCCCTGCTGGCTCTTTGGGCATGGAACCCATCTCCAGCCGTATGGCCATTTTTGTGCCTGGCCCGGCGCCAAGTGGGAAAGGGTGTTGTCGAACATGAAGGCAGAAGGAAAGCCCACAGCCCCCAGGTGTGTGGGGCTACGCAAGCGGTTCCCAAAGAGCTTTAGAACAAGGCATAGTTTTCCCTGCTGGCTCTTTGGGCGGGGGACCCATCTCCAGCCATAGGCCATTTTTGTGCCTGGCGCGACGCCAAGTGGGAAAGGGTGGTGTCGAGGTTGAAGGCAGCAGGAAAGCCTGCAGCCCCCAGGTCTGTGGGGCTACGCAAGCGGTTCCCAAAGAGCTTTAGAACAAGGCATAGTTTTCCCTGCTGGCTCCTTGGGCGGGGGACCCATCTCCAGCCGTATGGCCATTTTTGTGCCTGGCGCGGCGCCCAGTGGGAAAGGGTGGTGTCGAGGCTGAAGGCAGCAGGAAAGCCCGCAGCTCCCAGGTCTGTGGAGCTACGCAAGTGGTTCCCAAAGAGCTTTAGAACAAGGCATAGTTTTCCTTGCTGGCTCTTTGGGCAGGGGACCCATCTCCAGCCATATGGCCATTTTTGTGCCTGATGCGGCGTCCAGTGGAAAAGGGTGGCTTTGAGGTTGAAGGCAGCAGCAAAGCCTGCAGCCCCCAGGTCTGTGGGGCTACGCAAGCGGTTCCCAAAGAGCTTTAGAACAAGGCATAGTTTTCCCTGCTGGCTCTTTGGGCGGGGGACCCATCTCCAGCTGTATGGCCATTTTTGTGCCTGGCGCAGTGCCAAGTGGGAAAGGGTGGTGTCGAGTCTGAAGGCAGCAGGAAAGCCCGCAGCCCCCAGGTCTGTGGGGCTACGCAAGCGGTTCCCAAAGAGCTTTAGAACAAGGCATAGTTTTCCCTGCTTGTTCTTTGGGCGGGGGACCCATCTCCAGCCGTATGGCCATTTTTGTGCCTGGCGCGGCGCCAAGTGGGAATGGGTGGTGTCGAGTCTGAAGGCAGCAGGAAAGCCTGCAGCCCCCAGGTCTGTGGGGCTACGCAAGCGGTTCCCAAAGAGCTTTAGAACAAGGCATAGTTTTCCCTGCTGGCTCTTTGGGCGGGGGACCCATCTCCAATCGTATGGCCATTTTTGTGCCTGGCGCGGTGCGTAGTGGGAAAGGGTGGTTTTGAGGCTGAAGGCAGCAGGAAAGCCCGCAACCCCCAGGTCTGTGGGGCTACGCAAGCGGTTCCCAAAGAGCTTTAGAACAAGGCATAGTCTTCCCTGCTGGCTCTTTTGGCATGGGACCCATCTCCAGCCGTATGGCAATTTTTGTGCCTGGCCCGGCGCCAAGTGGGAAAGGGTGGTTTTGAGGCTGAAGGCAGCAGCAAAGCCCGCAGCCCCCAGGTCTGTGGGGCTACGCAAGCGGTTCCCAAAGAGCTTTAGAACAAGGCATAGTTTTCCCTGCTGGCTCTTTGGGCGGGGGACCCATCTCCAGCCGTATGGCCATTTTTGTGCCTGGCGCGACGCCAATTGGGAAAGGGTGGTGTCGAGGCTGAAGGCAGCAGCAAAGCCCGCAGCCCCCAGGTCTGTGGGGCTACGCAAGCGGTTCCCAAAGAGCTTTAGAAGAAGGCATAGTTTTCCCTGCTGGCTCTTTGGGCGGGGGACCCATCTCCAGCCGTATGGCCATTTTTGTGCCTAGCGCGGCGCCAAGTGGGAAAGGGTTGTGTCGAGGCTGAAGGCAGCAGGAAAGCCCGCAGCCCCCAGGTCTGTGGGGCTACGCAAGCGGTTCCCAAAGAGCTTTAGAACAAGGCATAGTTTTCCCTGCTGGCTCTTTGGGCGGGGGACCCATCTCCAGCCGTATGGCCATTTTTGTGCCTGGCACGGCGCCAAGTGGGAAAGGGTGGTGTCGAGGCTGAAGGCAGCAGCAAAGCCCGCAGCCCCCAGGTCTGTAGGGCTACGCAAGCGGTTCCCAAAGAGCTTTAGAACAAGGCATAGTTTTCCCTGCTGGCTCTTTGGGCGGGGGACCCATCTCCAGCCGTATGGCCATTTTTGTGCCTGGCGCGGTGCCAAGTGTGAAAGGGTGGCTTTGAGGCTGAAGGCAGGAGCAAAGCCTGCAGCCCTAAGGTCTTTGGGGCTACGCAAGCGGTTCCCAAAGAGCTTTAGAACAAGGCATAGTTTTCCCTGCTGGCTGTTAGGGCATGGGACCCATCTCCAGCCATAGGCCATTTTTCTGCCAGGCGCGATGCCAAGTGGGAAAGGGTGGTGTCGAGTCTGAAGGCAGCAGGAAAGCCTGCAGCCCCCAGGTCTGTGGGGCTACGCAAGCGGTTCCCAAAGAGCTTTAGAACAAGGCATAGTTTTCCCTGCTGGCTCTTTGGGCGGGGGACCCATCTCCAGCCGTATGGCCAATTTGTGCCTAGCGCGACGCCAAGTGAGAAAGGGTGGCTTTGAGGCTGAAGGCAGCAGCAAAGCCCACAGCCCCCAGGTCTGTGGGGCTACGCAAGCGGTTCCCAAAGAGCTTTAGAACAAGGCATAGTTTTCCCTGCTGGCTCTTTGGGCGGGGGACCCATCTCCAGCCGTATGGCCATTTTTGTGCCTGGCGCGGCGCCAAGTGGGAAAGGGTGGTGTCGAGGCTGAAGGCAGCAGGAGAGCCCGCAGCCCCCAGGTCTGTGGGGCTACGCAAGCGGTTCCCAAAGAGCTTTAGAACAAGGCATAGTTTTCCCTGCTGGCTCTTTGGGCATGGGACCCATCTCCAGCCGTATGGCCATTTTTGTGCCTGGCGCAGTGCGTAGTGGGAAAGGGTGGTTTTGAGGCTGAAGGCAGCAGGAAAGCTTGCAGCCCCCAGGTCTGTGGGGCCAAGCAAGCGGTTCCCAAAGAGCTTTAGAACAAGGCATAGTTTTCCCTGATGGCTCTTTGGGCATGGGACCCATCTCCAGCCGTATGGCCATTTTTGTGCCTGATAGGGCGCCAAGTGGGAAAGGGTGCCTTTGAGGCTGAAGGCAGCAGGAAAGCCTGCAGCCCCAGGTCTGTAGGGCTACGCAAGCGGTTCCCAAAGAGCTTCAGAACAAGGCATAGTTTTCCCTGCTGGCTCTTTGGGCATGGGACCCATCTCCAGCCATAGGCCATTTTTCTGCCTGGCGCGGTGCCAAGTGGGAAAGGGTGGTGTCGAGTCTGAAGGCAGCAGGAAAGCCTGCAGCCCCCAGGTCTGTGGGGCTACGCAAGTGGTTCCCAAAGAGCTTTAGAACAAGGCATAATTTTCCCTGCTGGCTCTTTGGGCGGGGGACCCATCTCCAGCCATATGGCCATTTTTGTGCCTGGCGCGGCGCCAAGTGGGAAAGGGTGGTGTCGAGTCTGAAGGCAGCAGGAAAGCCTGCAGCCCCCAGGTCTGTGGGGCTACGCAAGTGGTTCCCAAAGAGCTTTAGAACAAGGCATAGTTTTCCCTGCTGGCTCTTTGGGCGGGGGACCCATCTCCAGCCGTATGGCCAATTTGTGCCTAGCGCGACGCCAAGTGGGAAAGGGTGGCTTTGAGGCTGAAGGCAGCAGCAAAGCCTGCAGCCCCCAGGTCTGTGGGGCTACGCAAGCGGTTCCCAAAGAGCTTTAGAACAATGCATAGTTTTCCTTGCTGGGTCTTTGGGCATGGGACCCATCTCCAGCCATAGGCCATTTTTGTGCCTGGCGCGGTGCGTAGTGGGAAAGGGTGGCTTTGAGGCTGAAGGCAGCAGGAAAGCCTGCAGCCCCCAGGTCTGTGCGGCTACGCAAGCGGTTCCCAAAGAGCTTTAGAACAAGGCCTAGTTTTCCCTGCTGGCTCTTTGGGCGGGGGACCCATCTCCAGCCATAGACCATTTTTGTGCCTAGCGCGGCGCCAAGTGGGAAAGGGTGGCTTTGAGGCTGAAGGCAGCAGGAGAGCCTGCAGCCCCCAGGTCTTTGGGGCTATGCAAGCGGTTCCCAAAGAGCTTTAGAACAAGGCATAGTTTTCCCTGCTGGCTCTTTGGTTGGGGGACCCATCTCCAGCCGTATGGCCATTTTTGTGCCTGGCGCGGCGCCAAGTGGGAAAGGGTGGTGTCGAGGCTGAAGGCAGCAGGAAAGCCCGCAGCCCCCAGGTCTGTGTGGCTACGCAAGCGGTTCCCAAAGAGCTTTAGAACAAGGCATAGTTTTCACTGCTGGCTCTTTGGGCGTGGGACCCATCTCCAGCCGTATGGCCATTTTTGTGCCTGGCCCGGCGCGAAGCGGGAAAGGGTGGTTTTGAGGCTGAAGGCAGCAGCAAAGCCCACAGCCCCGAGGTCTGTGGGGCTACGCAAGCGGTTCCCAAAGAGCTTTAGAACAAGGCATAGTTTTCCCTGCTGGCTCTTTGGGCGGGGGACCCATCTCCAGCCGTATGGCCATTTTTGTGCCTGGCACGGCGCCAAGTGGGAAAGGGTGGTGTCGAGGCTGAAGGCAGCAGGAAAGCCCACAGCCCCCACGTCTGTGGGGCTATGCAAGCGGTTCCCAAAGAGCTTTAGAACAAGGCATAGTTTTCCCTGGTGGCTCTTTGGGCATGGGACCCATCTCCACCCATAGGCCATTTTTCTGCCTGGCGCGACGCCAAGTGGGAAAGGGTGCTGTCGAAGCTGAAGGCAGCAGGAAAGCCTGCAGCCCCCAGGTCTGTGGGGCTACGCAAGCGGTTCCCAAAGAGCTTTAGAACAAGGCATAGTTTTCCCTGCTGGCTCTTTGGGCATGGGACCCATCTCCAGCCATAGGCCATTTTTGTGCCTGATGCGGCGCCAAGTGGGAAAGGGTGGCTTTGAGGCTGAAGGCAGCAGGAAAGCCCGCAGCCCCCAGGTCTGTGCGGCTACGCAAGCGGTTCCCAAAGAGCTTTAGAACAAGGCATAATTTTCCTTGCTGGCTCTCTGGGCGGGGGACCCATCTCCAGCCGTATGGCCATTTTTGTGCCTAGCGCGACGCCAAGTGGGAAAGGGTGGCTTTGAGGCTGAAGGCAGCAGCAAAGCCTGCAGCCCCCAGGTCTGTGGGGCTACGCAAGCGGTTCCCAAAGAGCTTTAGAACAAGGCATAGTTTTCCCTGCTGGGTCTTTGGGCATGGGACCCATCTCCAGCCATAGGCCATTTTTGTGCCTGGCGCGACGCCAAGTGGGAAAGGGTGGTTTTGAGGCTGAAGGCAGCAGGAAAGCCCGCAGCCCCCAGGTCTGTGGGGCTACGCAAGCGGTTCCCAAAGAGCTTTAGAACAAGGCATAATTTTCCTTGCTGGCTCTCTGGGCGGGGGACCCATCTCCAGCCGTATGGCCATTTTTGTGCCTGGCGCGGCGCCAAGTGGGAAAGGGTGGTGTCGAGGCTGAAGGCAGCAGGAAAGCCCGCAGCCCCCAGGTCTGTGGGGCTACGCAAGCGGTTCCCAAAGAGCTTTAGAACAAGGCATAGTTTTCCCTGCTGGCTCTTTGGGCGGGGGACCCATCTCCAGCCGTATGGCCATTTTTGTGCCTGGCGCGGCGCCAAGTGGGAAAGGGTGGTTTTGAGGCTGAAGGCAGCAGGAAAGCCCGCAGCCCCCAGGTCTGTGGGGCTACGCAAGCGGTTCCCAAAGAGCTTTAGAACAAGGCATAGTTTTCCCTGCTGGCTCTTTGGGCGGGGGACCCATCTCCAGCCGTATGGCCATTTTTGTGCCTGGCCCGGCGCCAAGCGGGAAACGGTGGCTTTGAGGCTGAAGGCAGCAGCAAAGCCCACACCCCCAGGTCTGTGGGGCTACGCAAGCGGTTCCCAAAGAGCTTTAGAAAAAGGCATAGTTTTCCCTGCTGGCTCTTTGGGCGGGGGACCCATCTCCAGCCGTATGGCCATTTTTGTGCTTGGCGCGGCGCCAAGTGGGAAAGGGTGGTGTCGAGGCTGAAGGCAGCAGGAAAGCCCACAGCCCCCAGGTCTGTGGGGCTACGCAAGTGGTTCCCAAAGAGCTTTAGAAGAAGGCATAGTTTTCCCTGCTAGCTCTTTGGGCGGGGGACCCATCTCCAGCCGTATGGCCATTTTTGTGCCTGGCGCGGTGCGTAGTGGGAAAGGGTGGTTTTGAGGCTGAAGGCAGCAGGAAAGCCTGCAGCCCCCAGGTCTGTGGGGCCAAGCAAGCGGTTCCCAAAGAGCTTTAGAACAAGGCATAGTTTTCCCTGCTGGCTCTTTGGGCATGGGACCCATCTCCAGCCATAGGCCATTTTTGTGCCTGATAGGGCGCCAAGTGGGAAAGGGTGGCTTTGAGGCTGAAGGCAGCAGGAAAGCCTGCAGCCCCCAGGTCTGTGGGGCTACGCAAGCGGTTCCCAAAGAGCTTTAGAACAAGGCATAGTTTTCCCTGCTGGCTCTTTGGACGGGGGACCCATTTCCAGCCGTATGGCCATTTTTGTGCCTGGCGCGGTGCGTAGTGGTAAAGGGTGGTTTTGACGCTGAAGGCAGCAGGAAAGCCCGCAGCCCCCAGGTCTGTGGGGCTACGCAAGCGGTTCCCAAAGAGCTTTAGAACAAGGCATAGTTTTCCCTGCTGGCTCTTTGGGCGGGGGACCCATCTCCAGCCGTATGGCCATTTTTGTGCCTGGCGCGGCGCCAAGTGGGAAAGGGTGGTTTTGAGGCTGAAGGCAGCAGCAAAGCCTGCAGCCCCCAGGTCTGTGGGGCCAAGCAAGCGGTTCCCAAAGAGCTTTAGAACAAGGCATAGTTTTCCCTGCTGGCTCTTTGGGCATGGGACCCATCTCCAGCCATAGGCCATTTTTATGCCTGGCGCGGCGCCAAGTGGGAAAGGGTGGCTTTGAGGCTGAAGGCAGCAGGAAAGCCTGCAGCCCCCAAGTCTCTGGGGCTACGCAAGCGGTTCCCAAAGAGCTTTAGAACAAGGCATAGTTTTCCCTGCTGGCTCTTTGGGCGGGGAACCCATCTCCAGCCGTATGGCCATTTTTGTGCCTGGCACGGCGCCAAGTGGGAAAGGGTGCTGTCGAGGCTGAAGGCAGCAGCAAAGCCTGCAGCCCCCAGGTCTGTGGGGCTACGCAAGCGGTTCCCAAAGAGCTTTAGAACAAGGCATAGTTTTCCCTGCTGGCTCTCTGGGCATGGGACCGATCTCCAGCCATAGGCCATTTTTTTACCTGATGGAGTGCCAAGTGGGAAAGGGTGGCTTTGAGGCTGAAGGCAGCAGGAAAGCCTGCAGCCCCCAGGTCTGTGGGGCTACGCAAGCGGTTCCCAAAGAGCTTTAGAACAAGGCATAGTTTTCCCTGCTGGCTCTTTGGGCATGGGCCCCATCTCCAGCCATAGGCCATTTTTGTGCCTGATGCGGCGCCAAGTGGGAAAGGGTGGCTTTGAGGCTGAAGGCAGCAGGAAAGCCCGCAGCCCCCAGGTCTGTGCGGCTACGCAAGCGGTTCCCAAAGAGCTTTAGAACAAGGCAAAATTTTCTTTGCTGGCTCTCTGGGCGGGGGACCCATCTCCAGCCGTATGGCCATTTTTGTGCCTAGCGCGACGCCAAGTGGGAAAGGGTGGCTTTGAGGCTGAAGGCAGCAGCAAAGCCTTCAGCCCCCAGGTCTGTGGGGCTACGCAAGCGGTTCCCAAAGAGCTTTAGAACAAGGCATAGTTTTCCCTGCTGGCTCTTTGGGCATGGGACCCATCTCCAGCCATAGGCCATTTTTGTGCCTGATAGGGCGCCAAGTGGGAAAGGGTGGCTTTGAGGCTGAAGGCAGCAGGAAAGCCTGCAGCCCCCAGGTCTGTGGGGCTACGCAAGCGGTTCCCAAAGAGCTTTAGAAGAAGGCATAGTTTTCCCTGCTGGCTCTTTGGACGGGGGACCCATTTCCAGCCGTATGGCCATTTTTGTGCCTGGCGCGGTGCGTAGTGGTAAAGGGTGGTTTTGACGCTGAAGGCAGCAGGAAAGCCCGCAGCCCCCAGGTCTGTGCGGCTACGCAAGCGGTTCCCAAAGAGCTTTAGAACAAGGCATAGTTTTCCCTGCTGGCTCTTTGGGCGGGGGACCCATCTCCAGCCGTATGGCCATTTTTGTGCCTGGCGCGGCGCCAAGTGGGAAAGGGTGGCTTTGAGGCTGAAGGCAGCAGCAAAGCCTGCAGGCCCCACGTCTGTGGGGCCACGCAAGCGGTTCCCAAAGAGCTTTAGAACAAGGCATAGTTTTCCTTGCTGGGTCTTTGGGCATGGGACCGATCTCCAGCCATAGGCCATTTTTTTGCCTGATGGAGTGCCAAGTGGGAAAGGGTGGCTTTGAGGCTGAAGGCAGCAGGAAAGCCTGCAGCCCCCAGGTCTGTGGGGCTACGCAAGCGGTTCCCAAAGAGCTTTAGAACAAGGCATAGTTTTCCTTGCTGGCTCTTTGGGCATGGGACCCATCTCCAGCCATAGGCCATTTTTGTGCCTGATGCGGCGCCAAGTGGGAAAGGGTGGCTTTGAGGCTGAAGGCAGCAGGAAAGCCCGCAGCCCCCAGGTCTGTGCGGCTACGCAAGCGGTTCCCAAAGAGCTTTAGAACAAGGCATAATTTTCCTTGCTGGCTCTCTGGGCGGGGGACCCATCTCCAGCCGTATGGCCATTTTTGTGCCTAGCGCGACGCCAAGTGGGAAAGGGTGGCTTTGAGGCTGAAGGCAGCAGCAAAGCCCGCAGCCCCCAGGTCTGTGGGGCTACGCAAGCGGTTCCCAAAGAGCTTTAGAACAAGGCATAGTTTTCCCTGCTGGCTCTTTGGGCATGGGGACCCATCTCCAGCCATAGGCCATTTTTGTGCCTGGCGCGACGCCAAGTGGGAAAGGGTGGCTTTGAGGCTGAAGGCAGCAGGAAAGCCCGCAGCGCCAGGTCTGTGCGGCTACGCAAGCGGTTCCCAAAGAGCTTTAGAACAAGGCATAATTTTCCTTGCTGGCTCTCTGGGCGGGGGACCCATCTCCAGCCGTATGGCCATTTTTGTGCCTGGCGCGGCGCCAAGTGGGAAAGGGTGTTGTCGAGGCTGAAGGCAGCAGGAAAGCCCGCAGCCCCCAGGTCTGTGGGGCTACGCAAGCGGTTCCCAAAGAGCTTTAGAACAAGGCATAGTTTTCCCTGCTGGCTCTTTGGGCGGGGGACCCATCTCCAGCCGTATGGCCATTTTTGTGCCTGGCGCGGCGCCAAGTGGGAAAGGGTGGTTTTGAGGCTGAAGGCAGCAGGAAAGCCCGCAGCCCCCAGGTCTGTGGGGCTACGCAAGCGGTTCCCAAAGAGCTTTAGAACAAGGCATAGTTTTCCCTGCTGGCTCTTTGGGCGGGGGACCCATCTCCAGCCGTATGGCCATTTTTGTGCCTGGCGCGGCGCCAAGTGGGAAAGGGTGGTTTTGAGGCTGAAGGCAGCAGCAAAGCCTGCAGCCCCCAGGTCTGTGGGGCCAAGCAAGCGGTTCCCAAAGAGCTTTAGAACAAGGCATAGTTTTCCCTGCTGGCTCTTTGGGCATGGGACCCATCTCCAGCCATAGGCCATTTTTGTGCCTGGCGCGGCGCCAAGTGGGAAAGGGTGGCTTTGAGGCTGAAGGCAGCAGGAAAGCCTGCAGCCCCCAGGTCTCTGGGGCTACGCAAGCAGTTCCCAAAGAGCTTTAGAACAAGGCATAATTTTCCCTGCTGGCTCTCTGGGCGGGGGACCCATCTCCAGCCTTAGGCCGTTTTTGTGCCTGGCGCGGCGCCAAGTGGGAAAGGGTGCTATCGAGGCTGAAGGCAGCAGCAAAGCCTGCAGCCCCCAGGTCTGTGGGGCTATGCAAGCGGTTCCCAAAGAGCTTTAGAACAAGGCATAGTTTTCCCTGCTGGCTCTTTGGGCGGGGGACCCATCTCCAGTCGTATGGCTATTTCTATGCCTAGCGCGGTGCGTAGTGGGAAAGGGTGGTTTTGAGGCTGAAGGCAGCAGGAAGGCCCGCAGCCCCCAGGTCTGTGGGACTACGCAAGCAGTTCCCAAAGAGCTTTAGAACAAGGCATAATTTTCCCTGCTGTCTCTTTGGGCGGGGGACCCATCTCCAGCCATAGGCCATTTTTGTGCCTGGCGCGGCGCCAAGTGGGAAAGGGTGGTGTGGAGGCTGAATGCAGCAGGAAAGCCCGCAGCCCCGAGGTCTGTGCGGCTACGCAAGCGGTTCCCAAAGAGCTTTAGAACAAGGCAAAATTTTCCTTGCTGGCTCTCTGGGCGGGGGACCCATCTCCAGCCGTATGGCCATTTTTGTGCCTAGCGCGACGCCAAGTGGGAAAGGGTGGCTTTGAGGCTGAAGGCAGCAGCAAAGCCTGCAGCCCCCAGGTCTGTGGGGCTACGCAAGCGGTTCCCAAAGAGCTTTAGAACAAGGCATAGTTTTCCCTGCTGGCTCTTTGGGCATGGGACCCATCTCCAGCCATAGGCCATTTTTGTGCCTGGCGCGACACCAAGTGGGAAAGGGTGGCTTTGAGGCTGAAGGCAGCAGGAAAGCCCGCAGCCCCCAGGTCTGTGGGGCTACGCAAGCGGTTCCCAAAGAGCTTTAGAACAAGGCATAATTTTCCTTGCTGGCTCTCTGGGCGGGGGACCCATCTCCAGCCGTATGGCCATTTTTGTGCCTGGCGCGGCGCCAAGTGGGAAAGGGTGGTGTCGAGGCTGAAGGCAGCAGGAAAGCCCGCAGCCCCCAGGTCTGTGGGGCTACGCAAGCGGTTCCCAAAGAGCTTTAGAACAAGGCATAGTTTTCCCTGCTGGCTCTTTGGGCGGGGGACCCATCTCCAGCCGTATGGCCATTTTTGTGCCTGGCGCGGTGCGTAGTGGGAAAGGGTGGTTTTGAGGCTGAAGGCAGCAGGAAAGCCTGCAGCCCCCAGGTCTGTGGGGCCAAGCAAGCGGTTCCCAAAGAGCTTTAGAACAAGGCATAGTTTTCCCTGATGGCTCTTTGGGCATGGGACCCATCTCCAGCCATAGGCCATTTTTGTGCCTGATAGGGCGCCAAGTGGGAAAGGGTGGCTTTGAGGCTGAAGGCAGCAGGAAAGCCTGCAGCCCCCAGGTCTGTGGGGCTACGCAAGCGGTTCCCAAAGAGCTTTAGAAGAAGGCATAGTTTTCCCTGCTGGCTCTTTGGACGGGGGACCCATTTCCAGCCGTATGGCCATTTTTGTGCCTGGCGCGGTGCGTAGTGGTAAAGGGTGGTTTTGACGCTGAAGGCAGCAGGAAAGCCCGCAGCCCCCAGGTCTGTGCGGCTACGCAAGCGGTTCCCAAAGAGCTTTAGAACAAGGCATAGTTTTCCCTGCTGGCTCTTTGGGCGGGGGACCCATCTCCAGCCGTATGGCCATTTTTGTGCCTGGCGCGGCGCCAAGTGGGAAAGGGTGGTTTTGAGGCTGAAGGCAGCAGCAAAGCCTGCAGCCCCCAGGTCTGTGGGGCCAAGCAAGCTGTTCCCAAAGAGCTTTAGAACAAGGCATAGTTTTCCCTGCTGGCTCTTTGGGCATGGGACCCATCTCCAGCCATAGGCCATTTTTGTGCCTGGCGCGGCGCCAAGTGGGAAAGGGTGGCTTTGAGGCTGAAGGCAGCAGCAAAGCCTGCAGGCCCCACGTCTGTGGGGCCACGCAAGCGGTTCCCAAAGAGCTTTAGAACAAGGCATAGTTTTCCTTGCTGGGTCTTTGGGCATGGGACCGATCTCCAGCCATAGGCCATTTTTTTGCCTGATGGAGTGCCAAGTGGGAAAGGGTGGCTTTGAGGCTGAAGGCAGCAGGAAAGCCTGCAGCCCCCAGGTCTGTGGGGCTACGCAAGCGGTTCCCAAAGAGCTTTAGAACAAGGCATAGTTTTCCTTGCTGGCTCTTTGGGCATGGGACCCATCTCCAGCCATAGGCCATTTTTGTGCCTGATGCGGCGCCAAGTGGGAAAGGGTGGCTTTGAGGCTGAAGGCAGCAGGAAAGCCCGCAGCCCCCAGGTCTGTGCGGCTACGCAAGCGGTTCCCAAAGAGCTTTAGAACAAGGCATAATTTTCCTTGCTGGCTCTCTGGGCGGGGGACCCATCTCCAGCCGTATGGCCATTTTTGTGCCTAGCGCGACGCCAAGTGGGAAAGGGTGGCTTTGAGGCTGAAGGCAGCAGCAAAGCCCGCAGCCCCCAGGTCTGTGGGGCTACGCAAGCGGTTCCCAAAGAGCTTTAGAACAAGGCATAGTTTTCCCTGCTGGCTCTTTGGGCATGGGACCCATCTCCAGCCATAGGCCATTTTTGTGCCTGGCGCGACGCCAAGTGGGAAAGGGTGGCTTTGAGGCTGAAGGCAGCAGGAAAGCCCGCAGCGCCAGGTCTGTGCGGCTACGCAAGCGGTTCCCAAAGAGCTTTAGAACAAGGCATAATTTTCCTTGCTGGCTCTCTGGGCGGGGGACCCATCTCCAGCCGTATGGCCATTTTTGTGCCTGGCGCGGCGCCAAGTGGGAAAGGGTGTTGTCGAGGCTGAAGGCAGCAGGAAAGCCCGCAGCCCCCAGGTCTGTGGGGCTACGCAAGCGGTTCCCAAAGAGCTTTAGAACAAGGCATAGTTTTCCCTGCTGGCTCTTTGGGCGGGGGACCCATCTCCAGCCGTATGGCCATTTTTGTGCCTGGCGCGGCGCCAAGTGGGAAAGGGTGGTTTTGAGGCTGAAGGCAGCAGGAAAGCCCGCAGCCCCCAGGTCTGTGGGGCTACGCAAGCGGTTCCCAAAGAGCTTTAGAACAAGGCATAGTTTTCCCTGCTGGCTCTTTGGGCGGGGGACCCATCTCCAGCCGTATGGCCATTTTTGTGCCTGGCCCGGCGCCAAGCGGGAAACGGTGGCTTTGAGGCTGAAGGCAGCAGCAAAGCCCACACCCCCAGGTCTGTGGGGCTACGCAAGCGGTTCCCAAAGAGCTTTAGAACAAGGCATAGTTTTCCCTGCTGGCTCTTTGGGCGGGGGACCCATCTCCAGCCGTATGGCCATTTTTGTGCTTGGCGCGGCGCCAAGTGGGAAAGGGTGGTTTTGAGGGTGAAGGCAGCAGGAAAGCCCGCAGCCCCCAGGTCTGTGCGGCTACGCAAGCGGTTCCCAAAGAGCTTTAGAACAAGGCATAGTTTTCCCTGCTGGCTCTTTGGGCGGGGGACCCATCTCCAGCCGTATGGCCATTTTTGTGCCTGGCGCGGCGCCAAGTGGGAAAGGGTGGTGTCGAGGCTGAAGGCAGCAGGAAAGCCCGCAGCCCCCAGGTCTGTGGGGCTACGCAAGCGGTTCCCAAAGAGCTTTAGAACAAGGCATAGTTTTCCCTGCTGGCTCTTTGGGCGGGGGACCCATCTCCAGCCGTATGGCCATTTTTGTGCCTGGCGCGGTGCGTAGTGGGAAAGGGTGGTTTTGAGGCTGAAGGCAGCAGGAAAGCCTGCAGCCCCCAGGTCTGTGGGGCCAAGCAAGCGGTTCCCAAAGAGCTTTAGAACAAGGCATAGTTTTCCCTGATGGCTCTTTGGGCATGGGACCCATCTCCAGCCATAGGCCATTTTTGTGCCTGATAGGGCGCCAAGTGGGAAAGGGTGGCTTTGAGGCTGAAGGCAGCAGGAAAGCCTGCAGCCCCCAGGTCTGTGGGGCTACGCAAGCGGTTCCCAAAGAGCTTTAGAACAAGGCATAGTTTTCCCTGCTGGCTCTTTGGACGGGGGACCCATTTCCAGCCGTATGGCCATTTTTGTGCCTGGCGCGGTGCGTAGTGGTAAAGGGTGGTTTTGACGCTGAAGGCAGCAGGAAAGCCCGCAGCCCCCAGGTCTGTGCGGCTACGCAAGCGGTTCCCAAAGAGCTTTAGAACAAGGCATAATTTTCCTTGCTGGCTCTCTGGGCGGGGGACCCATCTCCAGCCGTATGGCCATTTTTGTGCCTAGCGCGACGCCAAGTGGGAAAGGGTGGCTTTGAGGCTGAAGGCAGCAGCAAAGCCCGCAGCCCCCAGGTCTGTGGGGCTACGCAAGCGGTTCCCAAAGAGCTTTAGAACAAGGCATAGTTTTCCCTGCTGGCTCTTTGGGCATGGGACCCATCTCCAGCCATAGGCCATTTTTGTGCCTGGCGCGACGCCAAGTGGGAAAGGGTGGCTTTGAGGCTGAAGGCAGCAGGAAAGCCCGCAGCGCCAGGTCTGTGCGGCTACGCAAGCGGTTCCCAAAGAGCTTTAGAACAAGGCATAATTTTCCTTGCTGGCTCTCTGGGCGGGGGACCCATCTCCAGCCGTATGGCCATTTTTGTGCCTGGCGCGGCGCCAAGTGGGAAAGGGTGTTGTCGAGGCTGAAGGCAGCAGGAAAGCCCGCAGCCCCCAGGTCTGTGGGGCTACGCAAGCGGTTCCCAAAGAGCTTTAGAACAAGGCATAGTTTTCCCTGCTGGCTCTTTGGGCGGGGGACCCATCTCCAGCCGTATGGCCATTTTTGTGCCTGGCCCGGCGCCAAGCGGGAAACGGTGGCTTTGAGGCTGAAGGCAGCAGCAAAGCCCACACCCCCAGGTCTGTGCGGCTACGCAAGCGGTTCCCAAAGAGCTTTAGAACAAGGCATAGTTTTCCCTGCTGGCTCTTTGGGCGGGGGACCCATCTCCAGCCGTATGGCCATTTTTGTGCCTGGCGCGGCGCCAAGTGGGAAAGGGTGGTGTCGAGGCTGAAGGCAGCAGGAAAGCCCGCAGCCCCCAGGTCTGTGGGGCTACGCAAGCGGTTCCCAAAGAGCTTTAGAACAAGGCATAGTTTTCCCTGCTGGCTCTTTGGGCGGGGGACCCATCTCCAGCCGTATGGCCATTTTTGTGCCTGGCGCGGTGCGTAGTGGGAAAGGGTGGTTTTGAGGCTGAAGGCAGCAGGAAAGCCTGCAGCCCCCAGGTCTGTGGGGCCAAGCAAGCGGTTCCCAAAGAGCTTTAGAACAAGGCATAGTTTTCCCTGCTGGCTCTTTGGGCATGGGACCCATCTCCAGCCATAGGCCATTTTTGTGCCTGATAGGGCGCCAAGTGGGAAAGGGTGGCTTTGAGGCTGAAGGCAGCAGGAAAGCCTGCAGCCCCCAGGTCTGTGGGGCTACGCAAGCGGTTCCCAAAGAGCTTTAGAAGAAGGCATAGTTTTCCCTGCTGGCTCTTTGGACGGGGGACCCATTTCCAGCCGTATGGCCATTTTTGTGCCTGGCGCGGTGCGTAGTGGTAAAGGGTGGTTTTGACGCTGAAGGCAGCAGGAAAGCCCGCAGCCCCCAGGTCTGTGCGGCTACGCAAGCGGTTCCCAAAGAGCTTTAGAACAAGGCATAGTTTTCCCTGCTGGCTCTTTGGGCGGGGGACCCATCTCCAGCCGTATGGCCATTTTTGTGCCTGGCGCGGCGCCAAGAGGGAAAGGGTGGTTTTGAGGCTGAAGGCAGCAGCAAAGCCTGCAGCCCCCAGGTCTGTGGGGCCAAGCAAGCTGTTCCCAAAGAGCTTTAGAACAAGGCATAGTTTTCCCTGCTGGCTCTTTGGGCATGGGACCCATCTCCAGCCATAGGCCATTTTTGTGCCTGGCGCGGCGCCAAGTGGGAAAGGGTGGCTTTGAGGCTGAAGGCAGCAGCAAAGCCTGCAGGCCCCACGTCTGTGGGGCCACGCAAGCGGTTCCCAAAGAGCTTTAGAACAAGGCATAGTTTTCCTTGCTGAGTCTTTGGGCATGGGACCGATCTCCAGCCATAGGCCATTTTTTTGCCTGATGGAGTGCCAAGTGGGAAAGGGTGGCTTTGAGGCTGAAGGCAGCAGGAAAGCCTGCAGCCCCCAGGTCTGTGGGGCTACGCAAGCGGTTCCCAAAGAGCTTTAGAACAAGGCATAGTTTTCCTTGCTGGCTCTTTGGGCATGGGACCCATCTCCAGCCATAGGCCATTTTTGTGCCTGATGCGGCGCCAAGTGGGAAAGGGTGGCTTTGAGGCTGAAGGCAGCAGGAAAGCCTGCAGCCCCCAGGTCTGTGCGGCTACGCAAGCGGTTCCCAAAGAGCTTTAGAACAAGGCATAATTTTCCTTGCTGGCTCTCTGGGCGGGGGACCCATCTCCAGCCGTATGGCCATTTTTGTGCCTAGCGCGACGCCAAGTGGGAAAGGGTGGCTTTGAGGCTGAAGGCAGCAGCAAAGCCCGCAGCCCCCAGGTCTGTGGGGCTACGCAAGCGGTTCCCAAAGAGCTTTAGAACAAGGCATAGTTTTCCCTGCTGGCTCTTTGGGCATGGGACCCATCTCCAGCCATAGGCCATTTTTGTGCCTGGCGCGACGCCAAGTGGGAAAGGGTGGCTTTGAGGCTGAAGGCAGCAGGAAAGCCCGCAGCGCCAGGTCTGTGCGGCTACGCAAGCGGTTCCCAAAGAGCTTTAGAACAAGGCATAATTTTCCTTGCTGGCTCTCTGGGCGGGGGACCCATCTCCAGCCGTATGGCCATTTTTGTGCCTGGCGCGGCGCCAAGTGGGAAAGGGTGGTTTTGAGGCTGAAGGCAGCAGGAAAGCCCGCAGCCCCCAGGTCTGTGGGGCTACGCAAGCGGTTCCCAAAGAGCTTTAGAACAAGGCATAGTTTTCCCTGCTGGCTCTTTGGGCGGGGGACCCATCTCCAGCCGTATGGCCATTTTTGTGCCTGGCCCGGCGCCAAGCGGGAAACGGTGGCTTTGAGGCTGAAGGCAGCAGCAAAGCCCACACCCCCAGGTCTGTGGGGCTACGCAAGCGGTTCCCAAAGAGCTTTAGAACAAGGCATAATTTTCCCTGCTGGCTCTCTGGGCGGGGGACCCATCTCCAGCCTTAGGCCGTTTTTGTGCCTGGCGCGGCGCCAAGTGGGAAAGGGTGCTGTCGAGGCTGAAGGCAGCAGCAAAGCCTGCAGCCCCCAGGTCTGTGGGGCTATGCAAGCGGTTCCCAAAGAGCTTTAGAAAAAGGCATAGTTTTCCCTGCTGGCTCTTTGGGCGGGGGACCCATCTCCAGTCGTATGGCTATTTCTATGCCTAGCGCGGTGCGTAGTGGGAAAGGGTGGTTTTGAGGCTGAAGGCAGCAGGAAAGCCCGCAGCCCCCAGGTCTGTGGGACTACGCAAGCAGTTCCCAAAGAGCTTTAGAACAAGGCATAATTTTCCCTGCTGTCTCTTTGGGCGGGGGACCCATCTCCAGCCATAGGCCATTTTTGTGCCTGGCGCGGCGCCAAGTGGGAAAGGGTGGTGTGGAGGCTGAATGCAGCAGGAAAGCCCGCAGCCCCCAGGTCTGTGGGGCTACACAAGCGGTTCCCAAAGAGCTTTAGAACAAGGCATAGTTTTCCCTGCTGGCTCTTTGAGCATGGGACCCATCTCCAGCCATAGGCCATTTTTGTGCCTGGCGCGGCGCCAAGTGGGAAAGGGTGGCTTTGAGGCTGAAGGCAGCAGGAAAGCCTGCAGCCCCCAGGTCTCTGGGGCTACGCAAGCAGTTCCCAAAGAGCTTTAGAACAAGGCATAATTTTCCCTGCTGGCTCTCTGGGCGGGGGACCCATCTCCAGCCATAGGCCGTTTTTGTGCCTGGCGCGGCGCCAAGTGGGAAAGGGTGCTGTCGAGGCTGAAGGCAGCAGCAAAGCCTGCAGCCCCCAGGTCTGTGGGGCTATGCAAGCGGTTCCCAAAGAGCTTTAGAACAAGGCATAGTTTTCCCTGCTGGCTCTTTGGGCGGGGGACCCATCTCCAGTCGTATGGCTATTTCTATGCCTAGCGCGGTGCGTAGTGGGAAAGGGTGGTTTTGAGGCTGAAGGCAGCAGGAAAGCCCGCAGCCCCCAGGTCTGTGGGACTACGCAAGCAGTTCCCAAAGAGCTTTAGAACAAGGTATAATTTTCCCTGCTGGCTCTTTGGGCGGGGGACCCATCTCCAGCCATAGGCCATTTTTGTGCCTGGCGCGGCGCCAAGTGGGAAAGGGTGGTTTTGACGCTGAAGGCAGCAGGAAAGCCCGCAGCCCCCAGGTCTGTGCGGCTACGCAAGCGGTTCCCAAAGAGCTTTAGAACAAGGCATAGTTTTCCCTGCTGGCTCTTTGAGCATGGGACCCATCTCCAGCCATAGGCCATTTTTGTGCCTGGCGCGGCGCCAAGTGGGAAAGGGTGGCTTTGAGGCTGAAGACAGCAGGAAAGCCTGCAGCCCCCAGGTCTGTGGGGCTACGCAAGCGGTTCCCAAAGAGCTTTAGAACAAGGCATAGTTTTCCCTGCTGGCTCTTTGGGTGGGGGACCCATCTCCAGCCGTATGGCCATTTTTGTGCCTGGCGCGGCGCCAAGTGGGAAAGGGTGGCTTTGAGGCTGAAGGCAGGAGCAAAGCCTGCAGCCCCAAGGTCTGTGGGGCTACGCAAGCGGTTCCCAAAGAGCTTTAGAACAAGGCATAGTTTTCCCTGCTGGCTCTTTGGGCGGGGGACCCATCTCCAGCCGTATGGCCATTTTTGAGCCTGGCGCGGCGCCAGGTGGGAAAGGGTGGCTTTGAGGCTGAAGGCAGGAGCAAAGCCTGCAGCCCCCAGGTCTGTGGGGCTACGCAAGCGGTTCCCAAAGAGCTTTAGAACAAGGCATAGTTTTCCCTGCTGGCTCTTAGGGCGGGGGACCCATCTCCAGCCGTATGGCCATTTTTGAGCCTGGCGCGGCGCCAAGTGGGAAAGGGTGGTGTCGAGGCTGAAGGCAGCAGGAAAGCCCGCAGCCCCCAGGTCTGTGGGGCTACGCAAGCGGTTCCCAAAGAGCTTTAGAACAAGGCATAGTTTTCCCTGCTTGCTCTTTGGGCGGGGGACCCATCTCCAGCCGTATGGCCATTTTTGTGCCTGGCGAAGCCCCAAGAGGGAAAGGGTGGCTTTGAATCTGAAGGCAGCAGGAAAGCCCGCAGCCCCCAGGTCTGTGGGGCTACGCAAGCGGTTCCCAAAGAGCTTTAGAACAAGGCATAGTTTTCCCTGCTGGCTCTTTTGGCAGGGGACCCATCTCCAGCCGTATGGCCATTTTTGTGCCTGGCGCGGTGCGTAGTGGGAAAGGGTGGTGTTGAGGCTGAAGGCAGCAGCAAAGCCTGCAGCCCCCAGGTCTGTGGGGCCAAGCAAGCGGTTCCCAAAGAGCTTTAGAACAAGGCATAGTTTTCCCTGCTGGCTCTTTGGGCGGGGGACCCATCTCCAGCCGTATGGCCATTTTTGTGCCTGGCCCGGCGCCAAGTGGGAAAGGGTGGCTTTGAGGCTGAAGGCAGCAGCAAAGCCCGCAGCCCCCAGGTCTGTGGGGCTACGCAAGCGGTTCCCAAAGAGGTTTAGAACAAGGCATAGTTTTCCCTGCTGGCTCTCTGGGCGGGGGACCCATCTGCAGCCGTATGGCCATTTTTGAGCCTGGAGCAGTGCCAAGTGGGAAAGGGTGGTTTTGAGGGTGAAGGCAGCAGGAAAGCCCGCAGCCCCCAGGTCTGTGGGGCTACGCAAGCGGTTCCCAAAGAGCTTTAGAACAAGGCATAGTTTTCCCTGCTGGCTCTTTGGGCGGGGGACCCATCTCCAGCCGTATGGCCATTTTTGTGCCTGGCGCGGCGCCAAGTGGGAAAGGGTGGTGTCGAGGCTGAAGGCAGCAGGAAAGCCCGCAGCCCCCACGTCTGTGGGGCCAAGCAAGCGGTTCCCAAAGAGCTTTAGAACAAGGCATAGTTTTCCCTGCTGGCTCTTTGGGCCTGGGACCCATCTCCAGCCATAGGCCATTTTTGTGCTTGATAGGGCGCCAAGTGGGAAAGGGTGGCTTTGAGGCTTGAAGGCAGCAGGAAAGCCCGCAGCCCCCAGGTCTGTGGGGCTACGCAAGCGGTTCCCAAAGAGCTTTAGAACAAGGCATAGTTTTCCCTGCTGGCTCTTTGGGAGGGGGACCCATCTCCAGCCGTATGGCCATTTTTGAGCCTGGCGCGGCGCCAAGTGGGAAAGGGTTGTGTCGAGGCTAAAGGCAGCAGGAAAGCCCGCAGCCCCCAGGTCTGTGGGGCTAGTCAAGCGGTTCCCAAAGAGCTTTAGAACAAGGCATAATTTTCCCTGCTGGCTCCCTGGGCGGGGGACCCATCTCCAGCCGTATGGCCATTTTTGTGCCTGGCGCAGCGCCAAGTGGGAAAGGGTGGTTTTGAGGCTGAAGGCAGCAGGAAAGCCCGCAGCCCCCAGGTCTGTGGGGCTACGCAAGCGGTTCCCAAAGAGCTTTAGAACAAGGCATAGTTTTCCCTGCTGGCTCTTTGGGCGGGGGACCCATCTCCAGCCGTATGGCCATTTTTGTGCCTGGCCGGGGGCCAAGTGGGAAAGGGTGGTTTTGAGGCTGAAGGCAGCAGGAAAGCCCGCAGCCCCTAGGTCTGTGGGGCCAAGCAAGCGGTTCCCAAAGAGCTTTAGAACAAGGCATAGTTTTCCCTGCTGGCTCCTTGGGCGGGGGACCCATCTCCAGCCGTATGGCCATTTTTGAGCCTGGCGCGGCGCCAAGTGGGAAAGGGTGGTGTCGAGGCTGAAGGCAGCAGGAAAGCCCGCAGCCCCCAGGTCTGTGGGGCTACGCAAGCGGTTCCCAAAGAGCTTTAGAACAAGGCATAGTTTTCCCTGCTGGCTCTTTGGGCGGGGGACCCATCTCCAGCCGTATGGCCATTTTTGTGCCTGGCGCGGCGCCAAGTGGGAAAGGGTGGCTTTGAATCTGAAGGCAGCAGGAAAGCCCGCAGCCCCCAGGTCTGTGGGGCTACGCAAGCGGTTCCCAAAGAGCTTTAGAACAAGGCATAGTTTTCCCTGCTGGCTCTTTGGGCGGGGGACCCATCTCCAGCCGTATGGCCATTTTTGTGCCTGGCGCGGTGCGTAGTGGGAAAGGGTGGTTTTGAGGCTGAAGGCAGCAGGAAAGCCTGCAGCCCCCAGGTCTGTGGGGCCAAGCAAGCGGTTCCCAAAGAGCTTTAGAACAAGGCATAGTTTTCCCTGATGGCTCTTTGGGCATGGGACCCATCTCCAGCCATAGGCCATTTTTGTGCCTGATAGGGCGCCAAGTGGGAAAGGGTGGCTTTGAGGCTGAAGGCAGCAGGAAAGCCTGCAGCCCCCAGGTCTGTGGGGCTACGCAAGCGGTTCCCAAAGAGCTTTAGAAGAAGGCATAGTTTTCCCTGCTGGCTCTTTGGACGGGGGACCCATTTCCAGCCGTATGGCCATTTTTGTGCCTGGCGCGGTGCGTAGTGGTAAAGGGTGGTTTTGACGCTGAAGGCAGCAGGAAAGCCCGCAGCCCCCAGGTCTGTGCGGCTACGCAAGCGGTTCCCAAAGAGCTTTAGAACAAGGCATAGTTTTCCCTGCTGGCTCTTTGGGCGGGGGACCCATCTCCAGCCGTATGGCCATTTTTGTGCCTGGCGCGGCGCCAAGTGGGAAAGGGTGGTTTTGAGGCTGAAGGCAGCAGCAAAGCCTGCAGCCCCCAGGTCTGTGGGGCCAAGCAAGCTGTTCCCAAAGAGCTTTAGAACAAGGCATAGTTTTCCCTGCTGGCTCTTTGGGCATGGGACCCATCTCCAGCCATAGGCCATTTTTGTGCCTGGCGCGGCGCCAAGTGGGAAAGGGTGGCTTTGAGGCTGAAGGCAGCAGCAAAGCCTGCAGGCCCCACGTCTGTGGGGCCACGCAAGCGGTTCCCAAAGAGCTTTAGAACAAGGCATAGTTTTCCTTGCTGAGTCTTTGGGCATGGGACCGATCTCCAGCCATAGGCCATTTTTTTGCCTGATGGAGTGCCAAGTGGGAAAGGGTGGCTTTGAGGCTGAAGGCAGCAGGAAAGCCTGCAGCCCCCAGGTCTGTGGGGCTACGCAAGCGGTTCCCAAAGAGCTTTAGAACAAGGCATAGTTTTCCTTGCTGGCTCTTTGGGCATGGGACCCATCTCCAGCCATAGGCCATTTTTGTGCCTGATGCGGCGCCAAGTGGGAAAGGGTGGCTTTGAGGCTGAAGGCAGCAGGAAAGCCTGCAGCCCCCAGGTCTGTGCGGCTACGCAAGCGGTTCCCAAAGAGCTTTAGAACAAGGCATAATTTTCCTTGCTGGCTCTCTGGGCGGTGGACCCATCTCCAGCCGTATGGCCATTTTTGTGCCTAGCGCGACGCCAAGTGGGAAAGGGTGGCTTTGAGGCTGAAGGCAGCAGCAAAGCCCGCAGCCCCCAGGTCTGTGGGGCTACGCAAGCGGTTCCCAAAGAGCTTTAGAACAAGGCATAGTTTTCCCTGCTGGCTCTTTGGGCATGGGACCCATCTCCAGCCATAGGCCATTTTTGTGCCTGGCGCGACGCCAAGTGGGAAAGGGTGGCTTTGAGGCTGAAGGCAGCAGGAAAGCCCGCAGCGCCAGGTCTGTGCGGCTACGCAAGCGGTTCCCAAAGAGCTTTAGAACAAGGCATAATTTTCCTTGCTGGCTCTCTGGGCGGGGGACCCATCTCCAGCCGTATGGCCATTTTTGTGCCTGGCGCGGCGCCAAGTGGGAAAGGGTGGTTTTGAGGCTGAAGGCAGCAGGAAAGCCCGCAGCCCCCAGGTCTGTGGGGCTACGCAAGCGGTTCCCAAAGAGCTTTAGAACAAGGCATAGTTTTCCCTGCTGGCTCTTTGGGCGGGGGACCCATCTCCAGCCATAGGCCATTTTTGTGCCTGGCGCGGCGCCAAGTGGGAAAGGGTGGTTTTGACGCTGAAGGCAGCAGGAAAGCCCGCAGCCCCCAGGTCTGTGCGGCTACGCAAGCGGTTCCCAAAGAGCTTTAGAACAAGGCATAGTTTTCCCTGCTGGCTCTTTGAGCATGGGACCCATCTCCAGCCATAGGCCATTTTTGTGCCTGGCGCGGCGCCAAGTGGGAAAGGGTGGCTTTGAGGCTGAAGACAGCAGGAAAGCCTGCAGCCCCCAGGTCTGTGGGGCTACGCAAGCGGTTCCCAAAGAGCTTTAGAACAAGGCATAGTTTTCCCTGCTGGCTCCTTGGGTGGGGGACCCATCTCCAGCCGTATGGCCATTTTTGTGCCTGGCGCGGCGCCAAGTGGGAAAGGGTGGCTTTGAGGCTGAAGGCAGGAGCAAAGCCTGCAGCCCCAAGGTCTGTGGGGCTACGCAAGCGGTTCCCAAAGAGCTTTAGAACAAGGCATAGTTTTCCCTGCTGGCTCTTTGGGCGGGGGACCCATCTCCAGCCGTATGGCCATTTTTGAGCCTGGCGCGGCGCCAGGTGGGAAAGGGTGGCTTTGAGGCTGAAGGCAGGAGCAAAGCCTGCAGCCCCCAGGTCTGTGGGGCTACGCAAGCGGTTCCCAAAGAGCTTTAGAACAAGGCATAGTTTTCCCTGCTGGCTCTTAGGGCGGGGGACCCATCTCCAGCCGTATGGCCATTTTTGAGCCTGGCGCGGCGCCAAGTGGGAAAGGGTGGTGTCGAGGCTGAAGGCAGCAGGAAAGCCCGCAGCCCCCAGGTCTGTGGGGCTACGCAAGCGGTTCCCAAAGAGCTTTAGAACAAGGCATAGTTTTCCCTGCTTGCTCTTTGGGCGGGGGACCCATCTCCAGCCGTATGGCCATTTTTGTGCCTGGCGAAGCCCCAAGAGGGAAAGGGTGGCTTTGAATCTGAAGGCAGCAGGAAAGCCCGCAGCCCCCAGGTCTGTGGGGCTACGCAAGCGGTTCCCAAAGAGCTTTAGAACAAGGCATAGTTTTCCCTGCTGGCTCTTTTGGCAGGGGACCCATCTCCAGCCGTATGGCCATTTTTGTGCCTGGCGCGGTGCGTAGTGGGAAAGGGTGGTGTTGAGGCTGAAGGCAGCAGCAAAGCCTGCAGCCCCCAGGTCTGTGGGGCCAAGCAAGCGGTTCCCAAAGAGCTTTAGAACAAGGCATAGTTTTCCCTGCTGGCTCTTTGGGCGGGGGACCCATCTCCAGCCGTATGGCCATTTTTGTGCCTGGCCCGGCGCCAAGTGGGAAAGGGTGGCTTTGAGGCTGAAGGCAGCAGCAAAGCCCGCAGCCCCCAGGTCTGTGGGGCTACGCAAGCGGTTCCCAAAGAGGTTTAGAACAAGGCATAGTTTTCCCTGCTGGCTCTCTGGGCGGGGGACCCATCTGCAGCCGTATGGCCATTTTTGAGCCTGGAGCAGTGCCAAGTGGGAAAGGGTGGTTTTGAGGGTGAAGGCAGCAGGAAAGCCCGCAGCCCCCAGGTCTGTGGGGCTACGCAAGCGGTTCCCAAAGAGCTTTAGAACAAGGCATAGTTTTCCCTGCTGGCTCTTTGGGCGGGGGACCCATCTCCAGCCGTATGGCCATTTTTGTGCCTGGCGCGGCGCCAAGTGGGAAAGGGTGGTGTCGAGGCTGAAGGCAGCAGGAAAGCCCGCAGCCCCCACGTCTGTGGGGCCAAGCAAGCGGTTCCCAAAGAGCTTTAGAACAAGGCATAGTTTTCCCTGCTGGCTCTTTGGGCCTGGGACCCATCTCCAGCCATAGGCCATTTTTGTGCTTGATAGGGCGCCAAGTGGGAAAGGGTGGCTTTGAGGCTTGAAGGCAGCAGGAAAGCCCGCAGCCCCCAGGTCTGTGGGGCTACGCAAGCGGTTCCCAAAGAGCTTTAGAACAAGGCATAGTTTTCCCTGCTGGCTCTTTGGGAGGGGGACCCATCTCCAGCCGTATGGCCATTTTTGAGCCTGGCGCGGCGCCAAGTGGGAAAGGGTTGTGTCGAGGCTAAAGGCAGCAGGAAAGCCCGCAGCCCCCAGGTCTGTGGGGCTAGTCAAGCGGTTCCCAAAGAGCTTTAGAACAAGGCATAATTTTCCCTGCTGGCTCCCTGGGCGGGGGACCCATCTCCAGCCGTATGGCCATTTTTGTGCCTGGCGCAGCGCCAAGTGGGAAAGGGTGGTTTTGAGGCTGAAGGCAGCAGGAAAGCCCGCAGCCCCCAGGTCTGTGGGGCTACGCAAGCGGTTCCCAAAGAGCTTTAGAACAAGGCATAGTTTTCCCTGCTGGCTCTTTGGGCGGGGGACCCATCTCCAGCCGTATGGCCATTTTTGTGCCTGGCCGGGGGCCAAGTGGGAAAGGGTGGTTTTGAGGCTGAAGGCAGCAGGAAAGCCCGCAGCCCCTAGGTCTGTGGGGCCAAGCAAGCGGTTCCCAAAGAGCTTTAGAACAAGGCATAGTTTTCCCTGCTGGCTCTTAGGGCGGGGGACCCATCTCCAGCCGTATGGCCATTTTTGAGCCTGGCGCGGCGCCAAGTGGGAAAGGGTGGTGTCGAGGCTGAAGGCAGCAGGAAAGCCCGCAGCCCCCAGGTCTGTGGGGCTACGCAAGCGGTTCCCAAAGAGCTTTAGAACAAGGCATAGTTTTCCCTGCTGGCTCTTTGGGCGGGGGACCCATCTCCAGCCGTATGGCCATTTTTGTGCCTGGCGAAGCCCCAAGAGGGAAAGGGTGGCTTTGAATCTGAAGGCAGCAGGAAAGCCCGCAGCCCCCAGGTCTGTGGGGCTACGCAAGCGGTTCCCAAAGAGCTTTAGAACAAGGCATAGTTTTCCCTGCTGGCTCTTTTGGCAGGGGACCCATCTCCAGCCGTATGGCCATTTTTGTGCCTGGCGCGGTGCGTAGTGGGAAAGGGTGGTGTTGAGGCTGAAGGCAGCAGCAAAGACTGCAGACCCCAGGTCTGTGGGGCCAAGCAAGCGGTTCCCAAAGAGCTTTAGAACAAGGCATAGTTTTCCCTGCTGGCTCTTTGGGCGGGGGACCCATCTGCAGCCGTATGGCCATTTTTGAGCCTGGAGCAGTGCCAAGTGGGAAAGGGTGGTTTTGAGGGTGAAGGCAGCAGGAAAGCCCGCAGCCCCCAGGTCTGTGGGGCTACGCAAGCGGTTCCCAAAGAGCTTTAGAACAAGGCATAGTTTTCCCTGCTGGGTCTTTGGGCGGGGGACCCATCTCCAGCCGTATGGCCATTTTTGTGCCTGGCGCGGCGCCAAGTGGGAAAGGGTGGTGTCGAGGCTGAAGGCAGCAGGAAAGCCCGCAGCCCCCACGTCTGTGGGGCCAAGCAAGCGGTTCCCAAAGAGCTTTAGAACAAGGCATAGTTTTCCCTGCTGGCTCTTTGGGCCTGGGACCCATCTCCAGCCATAGGTCATTTTTGTGCTTGATAGGGCGCCAAGTGGGAAAGGGTGGCTTTGAGGCTGAAGGCAGCAGGAAAGCCTGCAGCCCCCAGGTCTGTGGGGCTACGCAAGCAGTTCCCAAAGAGCTTTAGAACAAGGCATAGTTTTCCCTGCTGGCTCTTTGTTCGGGGGACCCATCTCCAGCCATAGGCCATTTTTGTGCCTGGCCCGGCGCCCAGTGGGAAAGGGTGGCTTTGAGGCTTGAAGGCAGCCGGAAAGCCCGCAGCCCCCAGGTCTGTGGGGCTACGCAAGCGGTTCCCAAAGAGCTTTAGAACAAGGCATAGTTTTCCCTGCTGGCTCTCTGGGAGGGGGACCCATCTCCAGCCGTATGGCCATTTTTGAGCCTGGCGCGGCGCCAAGTGGGAAAGGGTTGTGTCGAGGCTAAAGGCAGCAGGAAAGCCCGCAGCCCCCAGGTCTGTGGGGCTACGCAAGCGGTTCCCAAAGAGCTTTAGAACAAGGCATAGTTTTCCCTGCTGGCTCTTTGGGCGGGGGACCCATCTCCAGCCGTATGGCCATTTTTGAGCCTGGCGCGGCGCCAGGTGGGAAAGGGTGGCTTTGAGGCTGAAGGCAGCAGGAAAGCCCGCAACCCCCAGGTCTGTGGTGCTACGCAAGCGGTTCCCAAAGAGCTTTAGAACAAGGCATAGTTTTCCCAGCTGGCTCTTAGGGCTGGAGACCCATCTCCAGACATAGGCCATTTTTGTGCCTGGCGCATTGCCAAGTGGGAAAGGGTGCTGTCGAGGCTGAAGGCAGCAGGAAAGCCCGCAGCCCCAAGGTCTGTGGGGCTACGCAAGCGGTTCCCAAAGAGCTTTAGAACAAGGCATAGTTTTCCCTGCTGGCTCTTTGGGCGGGGGACCCATCTCCAGTCGTATGGCTATTTTTATGCCTGGCGCGTTGCGTAGTGGGAAAGGGTGGTTTTGAGGCTGAAGGCAGCAGGAAAGCCTGCAGCCCCCAGGTCTGTGGGGCTACGCAAGCGGTTCCCAAAGAGCTTTAGAACAAGGCATAGTTTTCCCTGCTGGCTCTTTGGGCGGGGGACCCATCTCCAGCCGTATATCCATTTTTGTGCCTGATGCGGCGAAAAGTGGGAAAGGGTGGCTTTGAGGCTGAAGGCAGCAGGAAAGCCCGCAGCCCCCAGGTCTGTGCGGCTACGCAAGCGGTTCCCAAAGAGCTTTAGAACAAGGCATAGTTTTCCCTGCTGGCTCTTTGGGCGGGGGACCCATCTCCAGCCGTACGGCCATTTTTGTGCCTGGCGCGGCGCCAAGAGGGAAAGGGTGGTGTCGAGGCTAAAGGCAGCAGGAAAGCCCGCAGCCCCCAGGTCTGTGGGGCTACGCAAGCGGTTCCCAAAGAGCTTTAGAACAAGGCATAGTTTTCCCTGCTGGCTCTTTGGGCGGGGGACCCATCTCCAGCCGTATGGCCATTTTTGTGCATGGCGCAGCGCCAAGTGGGAAATGGTGGTATCGAGGCTGAAGGCAGCAGGAAAGCCCGCAGCCCCCACGTCTGTGGGGCTACGCAAGCGGTTCCCAAAGAGCTTTAGAACAAGGCATAGTTTTCCCTGCTGGCTCTTTGGGCGGGGGACCCATCTCCAGCCGTATGGCCATTTTTGTGCCTGATAGGGCGCCAAGTGGGAAAGGGTGGCTTTGAGGCTGAAGACAGCAGGAAAGCCTGCAGCCCCCAGGTCTGTGGGGCTACGCAAGCGGTTCCCAAAGAGCTTTAGAACAAGGCCTAGTTTTCCCTGCTGGCTCTTTGGGTGGGGGACCCATCTCCAGCCGTATGGCTATTTTTGTGCCTGACGCGGTGCGTAGTGGCATAGGGTGGTTTTGACGCTGAAGGCAGCAGGAAAGCCCGCAGCCCCCAGGTCTGAGGGGCTACGCAAGCGGTTCCCAAGGAGCTTTAGAACAAGGCATAGTTTTCCCTGCTGGCTCTTTGGGCATGGGACCCATCTCCAGCCGTATGGCCATTTTTGTGCCTGGCGCGGCGCCAAGTGGGAAAGGGTGGCTTTGAGGCTGAAGGCAGCAGCAAAGCCCGCAGCCCCCAGGTCTGTGGGGCTACGCAAGCGGTTCCCAGAGACCTTTAGAACAAGGCATAGTTTTCCCTGCTGGCTCTTTGGGCATGGGACCCATCTCCAGCCATATGGCCATTTTTGTGCCTGGCCCGGCGCCAAGAGGGAAAGGGTGGTGTCGAGGCTAAAGGCAGCAGGAAAGCCCGCAGCCCCCAGGTCTGTGGGGCTACGCAAGCGGTTCCCAAAGAGCTTTAGAACAAGGCATAGTTTTCCCTGCTGGCTCTTTGGGCGGGGGACTCATCTCCAGCCGTATGGCCATTTTTGTGCATGGCGCAGCGCCAAGTGGGAAATGGTGGTATCGAGGCTGAAGGCAGCAGGAAAGCCCGCAGCCCCCACGTCTGTGGGGCTACGCAAGCGGTTCCCAAAGAGCTTTAGAACAAGGCATAGTTTTCCCTGCTGGCTCTTTGGGCATGGGACCCATCTCCACCCATAGGCCATTTTTGTGCCTGATAGGGCGCCAAGTGGGAAAGGGTGGCTTTGAGGCTGAAGACAGCAGGAAAGCCTGCAGCCCCCAGGTCTGTGGGGCTACGCAAGCGGTTCCCAAAGAGCTTCAGAACAAGGCATAGTTTTCCCTGCTGGCTCTTTGGGTGGGGGACCCATCTCCAGCCGTATGGCTATTTTTGTGCCTGACGCGGTGCGTAGTGGCATAGGGTGGTTTTGAGGCTGAAGGCAGCAGGAAAGCCCGCAGCCCCCACGTCTGTGGGGCCAAGCAAGCGGTTCCCAAAGAGCTTTAGAACAAGGCATAGTTTTCCCTGCTGGCTCTTTGGGCGGGGGACCCATCTCCAGCCGTATGGCCATTTTTGTGCCTGGCGCGGTGCGTAGTGGGAAAGGGTGGTTTTGACGCTGAAGGCAGCAGGAAAGCCCGCAGCCCCCAGGTCTGTGGGGCTACGCAAGCGGTTCCCAAAGAGCTTTAGAACAAGGCATAGTTTTCCCTGCTGGCTCTTTGGGCGGGGGGACCCATCTCCAGCCGTATGGCCATTTTTGTGCTTGATAGGGCGCCAAGTGGGAAAGGGTGGTGTCGAGGCTGAAGACAGCAGGAAAGCCCGCAGCCCCCACGTCTGTGGGGCCAAGCAAGCGGTTCCCAAAGAGCTTTAGAACAAGGCATAGTTTTCCCTGCTGGCTCTTTGGGCATGGGACCCATCTCCACCCATAGGCCATTTTTGTGCCTGATAGGGCGCCAAGTGGGAAAGGGTGGCTTTGAGGCTGAAGACAGCAGGAAAGCCTGCAGCTCCCAGGTCTGTGGGGCTATGCAAGCGGTTCCCAAAGAGCTTTAGAACAAGGCATAGTTTTCCCTGCTGGCTCTTTGGGCGGGGGACCCATCTCCAGCCGTATATCCATTTTTGTGCCTGATGCGGCGAAAAGTGGGAAAGGGTGGCTTTGAGGCTGAAGGCAGCAGGAAAGCCCGCAGCCCCCAGGTCTGTGCGGCTACGCAAGCGGTTCCCAAAGAGCTTTAGAACAAGGCATAGTTTTCCCTGCTGGCTCTTTGGGCGGGGGACCCATCTCCAGCCGTACGGCCATTTTTGTGCCTGGCGCGGCGCCAAGAGGGAAAGGGTGGTGTCGAGGCTAAAGGCAGCAGGAAAGCCCGCAGCCCCCAGGTCTGTGGGGCTACGCAAGCGGTTCCCAAAGAGCTTTAGAACAAGGCATAGTTTTCCCTGCTGGCTCTTTGGGCGGGGGACCCATCTCCAGCCGTATGGCCATTTTTGTGCATGGCGCAGCGCCAAGTGGGAAATGGTGGTATCGAGGCTGAAGGCAGCAGGAAAGCCCGCAGCCCCCACGTCTGTGGGGCTACGCAAGCGGTTCCCAAAGAGCTTTAGAACAAGGCATAGTTTTCCCTGCTGGCTCTTTGGGCGGGGGACCCATCTCCAGCCGTATGGCCATTTTTGTGCCTGATAGGGCGCCAAGTGGGAAAGGGTGGCTTTGAGGCTGAAGACAGCAGGAAAGCCTGCAGCCCCCAGGTCTGTGGGGGCTACGCAAGCGGTTCCCAAAGAGCTTTAGAACAAGGCCTAGTTTTCCCTGCTGGCTCTTTGGGTGGGGGACCCATCTCCAGCCGTATGGCTATTTTTGTGCCTGACGCGGTGCGTAGTGGCATAGGGTGGTTTTGACGCTGAAGGCAGCAGGAAAGCCCGCAGCCCCCAGGTCTGAGGGGCTACGCAAGCGGTTCCCAAGGAGCTTTAGAACAAGGCATAGTTTTCCCTGCTGGCTCTTTGGGCATGGGACCCATCTCCAGCCGTATGGCCATTTTTGTGCCTGGCGCGGCGCCAAGTGGGAAAGGGTGGCTTTGAGGCTGAAGGCAGCAGCAAAGCCCGCAGCCCCCAGGTCTGTGGGGCTACGCAAGCGGTTCCCAGAGACCTTTAGAACAAGGCATAGTTTTCCCTGCTGGCTCTTTGGGCATGGGACCCATCTCCAGCCATATGGCCATTTTTGTGCCTGGCCCGGCGCCAAGAGGGAAAGGGTGGTGTCGAGGCTAAAGGCAGCAGGAAAGCCCGCAGCCCCCAGGTCTGTGGGGCTACGCAAGCGGTTCCCAAAGAGCTTTAGAACAAGGCATAGTTTTCCCTGCTGGCTCTTTGGGCGGGGGACTCATCTCCAGCCGTATGGCCATTTTTGTGCATGGCGCAGCGCCAAGTGGGAAATGGTGGTATCGAGGCTGAAGGCAGCAGGAAAGCCCGCAGCCCCCACGTCTGTGGGGCTACGCAAGCGGTTCCCAAAGAGCTTTAGAACAAGGCATAGTTTTCCCTGCTGGCTCTTTGGGCATGGGACCCATCTCCACCCATAGGCCATTTTTGTGCCTGATAGGGCGCCAAGTGGGAAAGGGTGGCTTTGAGGCTGAAGACAGCAGGAAAGCCTGCAGCCCCCAGGTCTGTGGGGCTACGCAAGCGGTTCCCAAAGAGCTTCAGAACAAGGCATAGTTTTCCCTGCTGGCTCTTTGGGTGGGGGACCCATCTCCAGCCGTATGGCTATTTTTGTGCCTGACGCGGTGCGTAGTGGCATAGGGTGGTTTTGAGGCTGAAGGCAGCAGGAAAGCCCGCAGCCCCCACGTCTGTGGGGCCAAGCAAGCGGTTCCCAAAGAGCTTTAGAACAAGGCATAGTTTTCCCTGCTGGCTCTTTGGGCGGGGGACCCATCTCCAGCCGTATGGCCATTTTTGTGCCTGGCGCGGTGCGTAGTGGGAAAGGGTGGTTTTGACGCTGAAGGCAGCAGGAAAGCCCGCAGCCCCCAGGTCTGTGGGGCTACGCAAGCGGTTCCCAAAGAGCTTTAGAACAAGGCATAGTTTTCCCTGCTGGCTCTTTGGGCGGGGGACCCATCTCCAGCCGTATGGCCATTTTTGTGCTTGATAGGGCGCCAAGCGGGAAAGGGTGGTGTCGAGGCTGAAGACAGCAGGAAAGCCCGCAGCCCCCACGTCTGTGGGGCCAAGCAAGCGGTTCCCAAAGAGCTTTAGAACAAGGCATAGTTTTCCCTGCTGGCTCTTTGGGCATGGGACCCATCTCCACCCATAGGCCATTTTTGTGCCTGATAGGGCGCCAAGTGGGAAAGGGTGGCTTTGAGGCTGAAGACAGCAGGAAAGCCTGCAGCTCCCAGGTCTGTGGGGCTATGCAAGCGGTTCCCAAAGAGCTTTAGAACAAGGCATAGTTTTCCCTGCTTGCTCTTTGGGCGGGGGACCCATCTCCAGCCGTATGGCCATTTTTGTGCCTGGCGCGGCGCCAAGTGGGAAAGGGTGGTTTTGAGGCTGAAGGCAGCAGGAAAGCCCGCAGCCCCCAGGTCTGTGGGGCTACGCAAGCGGTTCCCAAAGAGCTTTAGAACAAGGCATAGTTTTCCCTGCTGGCTCTTTGGGCGGGGGACCCATCTCCAGCCGTATGGCCATTTTTGTGCCTGGCCCGGCGCCAAGCGGGAAACGGTGGCTTTGAGGCTGAAGGCAGCAGCAAAGCCCACACCCCCAGGTCTGTGGGGCTACGCAAGCGGTTCCCAAAGAGCTTTAGAACAAGGCATAGTTTTCCCTGCTGGCTCTTTGGGCGGGGGACCCATCTCCAGCCGTATGGCCATTTTTGTGCTTGGCGCGGCGCCAAGTGGGAAAGGGTGGTTTTGACGCTGAAGGCAGCAGGAAAGCCCGCAGCCCCCAGGTCTGTGCGGCTACGCAAGCGGTTCCCAAAGAGCTTTAGAACAAGGCATAGTTTTCCCTGCTGGCTCTTTGGGCGGGGGACCCATCTCCAGCCGTATGGCCATTTTTGTGCCTGGCGCGGCGCCAAGTGGGAAAGGGTGGTGTCGAGGCTGAAGGCAGCAGGAAAGCCCGCAGCCCCCAGGTCTGTGGGGCTACGCAAGCGGTTCCCAAAGAGCTTTAGAACAAGGCATAGTTTTCCCTGCTGGCTCTTTGGGCGGGGGACCCATCTCCAGCCGTATGGCCATTTTTGTGCCTGGCGCGGTGCGTAGTGGGAAAGGGTGGTTTTGAGGCTGAAGGCAGCAGGAAAGCCTGCAGCCCCCAGGTCTGTGGGGCCAAGCAAGCGGTTCCCAAAGAGCTTTAGAACAAGGCATAGTTTTCCCTGATGGCTCTTTGGGCATGGGACCCATCTCCAGCCATAGGCCATTTTTGTGCCTGATAGGGCGCCAAGTGGGAAAGGGTGGCTTTGAGGCTGAAGGCAGCAGGAGAGCCTGCAGCCCCCAGGTCTGTGGGGCTACGCAAGCGGTTCCCAAAGAGCTTTAGAACAAGGCATAGTTTTCCCTGCTGGCTCTTTGGACGGGGGACCCATTTCCAGCCGTATGGCCATTTTTGTGCCTGGCGCGGTGCGTAGTGGTAAAGGGTGGTTTTGACGCTGAAGGCAGCAGGAAAGCCCGCAGCCCCCAGGTCTGTGCGGCTACGCAAGCGGTTCCCAAAGAGCTTTAGAACAAGGCATAGTTTTCCCTGCTGGCTCTTTGGGCGGGGGACCCATCTCCAGCCGTATGGCCATTTTTGTGCCTGGCGCGGCGCCAAGTGGGAAAGGGTGGTTTTGAGGCTGAAGGCAGCAGCAAAGCCTGCAGCCCCCAGGTCTGTGGGGCCAAGCAAGCTGTTCCCAAAGAGCTTTAGAACAAGGCATAGTTTTCCCTGCTGGCTCTTTGGGCATGGGACCCATCTCCAGCCATAGGCCATTTTTGTGCCTGGCGCGGCGCCAAGTGGGAAAGGGTGGCTTTGAGGCTGAAGGCAGCAGCAAAGCCTGCAGGCCCCACGTCTGTGGGGCCACGCAAGCGGTTCCCAAAGAGCTTTAGAACAAGGCATAGTTTTCCTTGCTGAGTCTTTGGGCATGGGACCGATCTCCAGCCATAGGCCATTTTTTTGCCTGATGGAGTGCCAAGTGGGAAAGGGTGGCTTTGAGGCTGAAGGCAGCAGGAAAGCCTGCAGCCCCCAGGTCTGTGGGGCTACGCAAGCGGTTCCCAAAGAGCTTTAGAACAAGGCATAGTTTTCCTTGCTGGCTCTTTGGGCATGGGACCCATCTCCAGCCATAGGCCATTTTTGTGCCTGATGCGGCGCCAAGTGGGAAAGGGTGGCTTTGAGGCTGAAGGCAGCAGGAAAGCCCGCAGCCCCCAGGTCTGTGCGGCTACGCAAGCGGTTCCCAAAGAGCTTTAGAACAAGGCATAATTTTCCTTGCTGGCTCTCTGGGCGGGGGACCCATCTCCAGCCGTATGGCCATTTTTGTGCCTAGCGCGACGCCAAGTGGGAAAGGGTGGCTTTGAGGCTGAAGGCAGCAGCAAAGCCCGCAGCCCCCAGGTCTGTGGGGCTACGCAAGCGGTTCCCAAAGAGCTTTAGAACAAGGCATAGTTTTCCCTGCTGGCTCTTTGGGCATGGGACCCATCTCCAGCCATAGGCCATTTTTGTGCCTGGCGCGACGCCAAGTGGGAAAGGGTGGCTTTGAGGCTGAAGGCAGCAGGAAAGCCCGCAGCGCCAGGTCTGTGCGGCTACGCAAGCGGTTCCCAAAGAGCTTTAGAACAAGGCATAATTTTCCTTGCTGGCTCTCTGGGCGGGGGACCCATCTCCAGCCGTATGGCCATTTTTGTGCCTGGCGCGGCGCCAAGTGGGAAAGGGTGGTTTTGAGGCTGAAGGCAGCAGGAAAGCCCGCAGCCCCCAGGTCTGTGGGGCTACGCAAGCGGTTCCCAAAGAGCTTTAGAACAAGGCATAGTTTTCCCTGCTGGCTCTTTGGGCGGGGGACCCATCTCCAGCCGTATGGCCATTTTTGTGCCTGGCCCGGCGCCAAGCGGGAAACGGTGGCTTTGAGGCTGAAGGCAGCAGCAAAGCCCACACCCCCAGGTCTGTGGGGCTACGCAAGCGGTTCCCAAAGAGCTTTAGAAAAAGGCATAGTTTTCCCTGCTGGCTCTTTGGGCGGGGGACCCATCTCCAGCCGTATGGCCATTTTTGTGCTTGGCGCGGCGCCAAGTGGGAAAGGGTGGTTTTGACGCTGAAGGCAGCAGGAAAGCCCGCAGCCCCCAGGTCTGTGCGGCTACGCAAGCGGTTCCCAAAGAGCTTTAGAACAAGGCATAGTTTTCCCTGCTGGCTCTTTGGGCGGGGGACCCATCTCCAGCCGTATGGCCATTTTTGTGCCTGGCGCGGCGCCAAGTGGGAAAGGGTGGTTTTGAGGCTGAAGGCAGCAGCAAAGCCTGCAGCCCCCAGGTCTGTGGGGCCAAGCAAGCGGTTCCCAAAGAGCTTTAGAACAAGGCATAGTTTTCCCTGCTGGCTCTTTGGGCATGGGACCCATCTCCAGCCATAGGCCATTTTTGTGCCTGGCGCGGCGCCAAGTGGGAAAGGGTGGCTTTGAGGCTGAAGGCAGCAGGAAAGCCTGCAGCCCCCAGGTCTCTGGGGCTACGCAAGCAGTTCCCAAAGAGCTTTAGAACAAGGCATAGTTTTCCCTGCTGGCTCTTTGGGCGGGGGAACCATCTCCAGTCGTATGGCTATTTCTATGCCTAGCGCGGTGCGTAGTGGGAAAGGGTGGTTTTGAGGCTGAAGGCAGCAGGAAAGCCCGCAGCCCCCAGGTCTGTGGGACTACGCAAGCAGTTCCCAAAGAGCTTTAGAACAAGGTATAATTTTCCCTGCTGTCTCTTTGGGCGGGGGACCCATCTCCAGCCATAGGCCATTTTTGTGCCTGGCGCGGTGCCAAGTGGGAAAGGGTGGTGTGGAGGCTGAATGCAGCAGGAAAGCCCGCAGCCCCCAGGTCTGTGGGGCTACACAAGCGGTTCCCAAAGAGCTTTAGAACAAGGCATAGTTTTCCCTGCTGGCTCTTTGAGCATGGGACCCATCTCCAGCCATAGGCCATTTTTGTGCCTGGCGCGGCGCCAAGTGGGAAAGGGTGGCTTTGAGGCTGAAGGCAGCAGGAAAGCCTGCAGCCCCCAGGTCTCTGGGGCTACGCAAGCAGTTCCCAAAGAGCTTTAGAACAAGGCATAATTTTCCCTGCTGGCTCTCTGGGCGGGGGACCCATCTCCAGCCATAGGCCGTTTTTGTGCCTGGCGCGGCGCCAAGTGGGAAAGGGTGCTGTCGAGGCTGAAGGCAGCAGCAAAGCCTGCAGCCCCCAGGTCTGTGGGGCTATGCAAGCGGTTCCCAAAGAGCTTTAGAACAAGGCATATTTTTCCCTGCTGGCTCTTTGGGCGGGGGACCCATCTCCAGTCGTATGGCTATTTCTATGCCTAGCGCGGTGCGTAGTGGGAAAGGGTGGTTTTGAGGCTGAAGGCAGCAGGAAAGCCCGCAGCCCCCAGGTCTGTGGGACTACGCAAGCAGTTCCCAAAGAGCTTTAGAACAAGGTATAATTTTCCCTGCTGGCTCTTTGGGCGGGGGACCCATCTCCAGCCATAGGCCATTTTTGTGCATGGCGCGGCGCCAAGTGGGAAAGGGTGGTTTTGACGCTGAAGGCAGCAGGAAAGCCCGCAGCCCCCAGGTCTGTGCGGCTACGCAAGCGGTTCCCAAAGAGCTTTAGAACAAGGCATAGTTTTCCCTGCTGGCTCTTTGAGCATGGGACCCATCTCCAGCCATAGGCCATTTTTGTGCCTGATGCGGCGCCAAGTGGGAAAGGGTGGCTTTGAGGCTGAAGACAGCAGGAAAGCCTGCAGCCCCCAGGTCTGTGGGGCTACGCAAGCGGTTCCCAAAGAGCTTTAGAACAAGGCATAGTTTTCCCTGCTGGCTCTTTGGGTGGGGGACCCATCTCCAGCCGTATGGCCATTTTTGTGCCTGGCGCGGCGCCAAGTGGGAAAGGGTGGCTTTGAGGCTGAAGGCAGGAGCAAAGCCTGCAGCCCCAAGGTCTGTGGGGCTACGCAAGCGGTTCCCAAAGAGCTTTAGAACAAGTCATAGTTTTCCCAGCTGGCTCTTTGGGCATGGGACCCATCTCCAGCCGTATGGCCATTTTTGTGCCTGGCGCGGCGCCAAGTGGGAAAGGGTGGTGTCGAGGCTGAAGGCAGCAGGAAAGCCCGCAGCCCCCAGGTCTGTGGGGCTATGTAAGCGGTTCCCAAAGAGCTTTAGAACAAGGCATAGTTTTCCCTGCTGGCTCTTTGGGTGGGGGACCCATCTCCAGACGTATGGCTATTTTTGTGCCTGGCGCGGTGCGTAGTGGCATAGGGTGGTTTTGAGGCTGAAGGCAGCAGGAAAGCCCGCAGCCCCCAGGTCTGTGGGGCCAAGCAAGCGGTTCCCAGAGAGCTTTAGAACAAGGCATAGTTTTCCCTGCTGGCTCTTTGGGCGGGGGACCCATCTCCAGCCATATGGCCATTTTTGAGCCTGGCGCGGTGCGTAGTGGGAAAGGGTGGTTTTGAGGCTGAAGGCAGCAGGAAAGCCCGCAGCCCCCAGGTCTGTGGTGCCAAGCAAGCGGTTCCCAAAGAGCTTTAGAACAAGGCATAGTTTTCCCTGCTGGCTCTTTGGGCATGGGACCCATCTCCAGCCATAGGCCATTTTTGTGCCTGGCGCGGCGCCAAGTGGGAAAGGGTGGCTTTGAGGCTGAAGGCAGCAGCAAAGCCCGCAGCCCCCAGGTCTGTGGGGCTACGCAAGCGGTTCCCAAAGAGCTTTAGAACAAGGCATAGTTTTCCCTGCTGGCTCTTTGGGCGGGGGACCCATCTCCAGCCGTATGGCCATTTTTGTGCCTGATAGGGCGCCAAGTGGGAAAGGGTGGTGTCGAGGCTGAAGACAGCAGGAAAGCCTGCAGCCCCCAGGTCTGTGGGGCTACGCAAGCGGTTCCCAAAGAGCTTTAGAACAAGGCATAGTTTTCCCTGCTGGCTCTTTGGGCGGGGGACCCATCTCCAGCCGTATGGCCATTTTTGAGCCTGGCGCGGCGCCAGGTGGGAAAGGGTGGCTTTGAGGCTGAAGGCAGGAGCAAAGCCTGCAGCCCCCAGGTCTGTGGGGCTACGCAAGCGGTTCCCAAAGAGCTTTAGAACAAGGCATAGTTTTCCCTGCTGGCTCTTAGGGCGGGGGACCCATCTCCAGCCGTATGGCCATTTTTGAGCCTGGCGCGGCGCCAAGTGGGAAAGGGTGGTGTCGAGGCTGAAGGCAGCAGGAAAGCCCGCAGCCCCCAGGTCTGTGGGGCTACGCAAGCGGTTCCCAAAGAGCTTTAGAACAAGGCATAGTTTTCCCTGCTCGCTCTTTGGGCGGGGGACCCATCTCCAGCCGTATGGCCATTTTTGTGCCTGGCGAAGCCCCAAGAGGGAAAGGGTGGCTTTGAATCTGAAGGCAGCAGGAAAGCCCGCAGCCCCCAGGTCTGTGGGGCTACGCAAGCGGTTCCCAAAGAGCTTTAGAACAAGGCATAGTTTTCCCTGCTGGCTCTTTTGGCAGGGGACCCATCTCCAGCCGTATGGCCATTTTTGTGCCTGGCGCGGTGCGTAGTGGGAAAGGGTGGTGTTGAGGCTGAAGGCAGCAGCAAAGCCTGCAGCCCCCAGGTCTGTGGGGCCAAGCAAGCGGTTCCCAAAGAGCTTTAGAACAAGGCATAGTTTTCCCTGCTGGCTCTTTGGGCGGGGGACCCATCTCCAGCCGTATGGCCATTTTTGTGCCTGGCCCGGCGCCAAGTGGGAAAGGGTGGCTTTGAGGCTGAAGGCAGCAGCAAAGCCCGCAGCCCCCAGGTCTGTGGGGCTACGCAAGCGGTTCCCAAAGAGCTTTAGAACAAGGCATAGTTTTCCCTGCTGGCTCTCTGGGCGGGGGACCCATCTGCAGCCGTATGGCCATTTTTGAGCCTGGAGCAGTGCCAAGTGGGAAAGGGTGGTTTTGAGGGTGAAGGCAGCAGGAAAGCCCGCAGCCCCCAGGTCTGTGGGGCTACGCAAGCGGTTCCCAAAGAGCTTTAGAACAAGGCATAGTTTTCCCTGCTGGCTCTTTGGGCGGGGGACCCATCTCCAGCCGTATGGCCATTTTTGTGCCTGGCGCGGCGCCAAGTGGGAAAGGGTGGTGTCGAGGCTGAAGGCAGCAGGAAAGCCAGCAGCCCCCACGTCTGTGGGGCCAAGCAAGCGGTTCCCAAAGAGCTTTAGAACAAGGCATAGTTTTCCCTGCTGGCTCTTTGGGCCTGGGACCCATCTCCAGCCATAGGCCATTTTTGTGCTTGATAGGGCGCCAAGTGGGAAAGGGTGGCTTTGAGGCTTGAAGGCAGCAGGAAAGCCCGCAGCCCCCAGGTCTGTGGGGCTACGCAAGCGGTTCCCAAAGAGCTTTAGAACAAGGCATAGTTTTCCCTGCTGGCTCTTTGGGAGGGGGACCCATCTCCAGCCGTATGGCCATTTTTGAGCCTGGCGCGGCGCCAAGTGGGAAAGGGTTGTGTCGAGGCTAAAGGCAGCAGGAAAGCCCGCAGCCCCCAGGTCTGTGGGGCTAGTCAAGCGGTTCCCAAAGAGCTTTAGAACAAGGCATAATTTTCCCTGCTGGCTCCCTGGGCGGGGGACCCATCTCCAGCCGTATGGCCATTTTTGTGCCTGGCGCAGCGCCAAGTGGGAAAGGGTGGTTTTGAGGCTGAAGGCAGCAGCAAAGCCTGCAGCCCCCAGGTCTGTGGGGCTACGCAAGCGGTTCCCAAAGAGCTTTAGAACAAGGCATAGTTTTCCCTGCTGGCTCTTTGGGCGGGGGACCCATCTCCAGCCGTATGGCCATTTTTGTGCCTGGCCGGGGGCCAAGTGGGAAAGGGTGGTTTTGAGGCTGAAGGCAGCAGGAAAGCCTGCAGCCCCTAGGTCTGTGGGGCCAAGCAAGCGGTTCCCAAAGAGCTTTAGAACAAGGCATAGTTTTCCCTGCTGGCTCTTAGGGCGGGGGACCCATCTCCAGCCGTATGGCCATTTTTGAGCCTGGCGCGGCGCCAAGTGGGAAAGGGTGGTGTCGAGGCTGAAGGCAGCAGGAAAGCCCGCAGCCCCCAGGTCTGTGGGGCTACGCAAGCGGTTCCCAAAGAGCTTTAGAACAAGGCATAGTTTTCCCTGCTGGGTCTTTGGGCGGGGGACCCATCTCCAGCCGTATGGCCATTTTTGTGCCTGGCGCGGCGCCAAGTGGGAAAGGGTGGTGTCGAGGCTGAAGGCAGCAGGAAAGCCCGCAGCCCCCACGTCTGTGGGGCCAAGCAAGCGGTTCCCAAAGAGCTTTAGAACAAGGCATAGTTTTCCCTGCTGGCTCTTTGGGCCTGGGACCCATCTCCAGCCATAGGTCATTTTTGTGCTTGATAGGGCGCCAAGTGGGAAAGGGTGGCTTTGAGGCTGAAGGCAGCAGGAAAGCCTGCAGCCCCCAGGTCTGTGGGGCTACGCAAGCAGTTCCCAAAGAGCTTTAGAACAAGGCATAGTTTTCCCTGCTGGCTCTTTGTTCGGGGGACCCATCTCCAGCCATAGGCCATTTTTGTGCCTGGCCCGGCGCCCAGTGGGAAAGGGTGGCTTTGAGGCTTGAAGGCAGCAGGAAAGCCCGCAGCCCCCAGGTCTGTGGGGCTACGCAAGCGGTTCCCAAAGAGCTTTAGAACAAGGCATAGTTTTCCCTGCTGGCTCTCTGGGAGGGGGACCCATCTCCAGCCGTATGGCCATTTTTGAGCCTGGCGCGGCGCCAAGTGGGAAAGGGTTGTGTCGAGGCTAAAGGCAGCAGGAAAGCCCGCAGCCCCCAGGTCTGTGGGGCTACACAAGCGGTTCCCAAAGAGCTTTAGAACAAGGCATAGTTTTCCCTGCTGGCTCTTTGGGCGGGGGACCCATCTCCAGCCGTATGGCCATTTTTGAGCCTGGCGCGGCGCCAGGTGGGAAAGGGTGGCTTTGAGGCTGAAGGCAGGAGCAAAGCCCGCAACCCCCAGGTCTGTGGTGCTACGCAAGCGGTTCCCAAAGAGCTTTAGAACAAGGCATAGTTTTCCCAGCTGGCTCTTAGGGCTGGAGACCCATCTCCAGACATAGGCCATTTTTGTGCCTGGCGCATTGCCAAGTGGGAAAGGGTGCTGTCGAGGCTGAAGGCAGCAGGAAAGCCCGCAGCCCCAAGGTCTGTGGGGCTACGCAAGCGGTTCCCAAAGAGCTTTAGAACAAGGCATAGTTTTCCCTGCTGGCTCTTTGGGCGGGGGACCCATCTCCAGTCGTATGGCTATTTTTATGCCTGGCGCGTTGCGTAGTGGGAAAGGGTGGTTTTGAGGCTGAAGGCAGCAGGAAAGCCTGCAGCCCCCAGGTCTGTGGGGCTACGCAAGCGGTTCCCAAAGAGCTTTAGAACAAGGCATAGTTTTCCCTGCTGGCTCTTTGGGCGGGGGACCCATCTCCAGCCGTATATCCATTTTTGTGCCTGATGCGGCGAAAAGTGGGAAAGGGTGGCTTTGAGGCTGAAGGCAGCAGGAAAGCCCGCAGCCCCCAGGTCTGTGCGGCTACGCAAGCGGTTCCCAAAGAGCTTTAGAACAAGGCATAGTTTTCCCTGCTGGCTCTTTGGGTGGGGGACCCATCTCCAGCCGTATGGCTATTTTTGTGCCTGACGCGGTGCGTAGTGGCATAGGGTGGTTTTGACGCTGAAGGCAGCAGGAAAGCCCGCAGCCCCCAGGTCTGAGGGGCTACGCAAGCGGTTCCCAAAGAGCTTTAGAACAAGGCATAGTTTTCCCTGCTGGCTCTTTGGGCATGGGACCCATCTCCAGCCGTATGGCCATTTTTGTGCCTGGCGCGGCGCCAAGTGGGAAAGGGTGGCTTTGAGGCTGAAGGCAGCAGCAAAGCCCGCAGCCCCCAGGTCTGTGGGGCTACGCAAGCGGTTCCCAGAGACCTTTAGAACAAGGCATAGTTTTCCCTGCTGGCTCTTTGGGCATGGGACCCATCTCCAGCCATATGGCCATTTTTGTGCCTGGCCCGGCGCCAAGAGGGAAAGGGTGGTGTCGAGGCTAAAGGCAGCAGGAAAGCCCGCAGCCCCCAGGTCTGTGGGGCTACGCAAGCGGTTCCCAAAGAGCTTTAGAACAAGGCATAGTTTTCCCTGCTGGCTCTTTGGGCGGGGGACTCATCTCCAGCCGTATGGCCATTTTTGTGCCTGGCGCAGCGCCAAGTGGGAAATGGTGGTATCGAGGCTGAAGGCAGCAGGAAAGCCCGCAGCCCCCACGTCTGTGGGGCTACGCAAGCGGTTCCCAAAGAGCTTTAGAACAAGGCATAGTTTTCCCTGCTGGCTCTTTGGGCATGGGACCCATCTCCAGCCGTATGGCCATTTTTGTGCCTGATAGGGCGCCAAGTGGGAAAGGGTGGCTTTGAGGCTGAAGACAGCAGGAAAGCCTGCAGCCCCCAGGTCTGTGGGGCTACGCAAGCGGTTCCCAAAGAGCTTCAGAACAAGGCATAGTTTTCCCTGCTGGCTCTTTGGGTGGGGGACCCATCTCCAGCCGTATGGCTATTTTTGTGCCTGACGCGGTGCGTAGTGGCATAGGGTGGTTTTGAGGCTGAAGGCAGCAGGAAAGCCCGCAGCCCCCACGTCTGTGGGGCCAAGCAAGCGGTTCCCAAAGAGCTTTAGAACAAGGCATAGTTTTCCCTGCTGGCTCTTTGGGCGGGGGACCCATCTCCAGCCGTATGGCCATTTTTGTGCCTGGCGCGGTGCGTAGTGGGAAAGGGTGGTTTTGACGCTGAAGGCAGCAGGAAAGCCCGCAGCCCCCAGGTCTGTGGGGCTACGCAAGCGGTTCCCAAAGAGCTTTAGAACAAGGCATAGTTTTCCCTGCTGGCTCTTTGGGCGGGGGACCCATCTCCAGCCGTATGGCCATTTTTGTGCCTGGCGCGGCGCCAAGTGGGTAAGGGTGGTGTCGAGGCTGAAGGCAGCAGCAAAGCCTGCAGCCCCCAGGTCTGTGGGGCTACGCAAGCGGTTCCCAAAGAGCTTTAGAACAAGGCATAGTTTTCCCTGCTGGCTCTTTGGGCGGGGGACCCATCTCCAGCCGTATGGCCATTTTTGTGCCTGATAGGGCGCCAAGTGGGAAAGGGTGGTGTCGAGGCTGAAGACAGCAGGAAAGCCCGCAGCCCCCACGTCTGTGGGGCCAAGCAAGCGGTTCCCAAAGAGCTTTAGAACAAGGCATAGTTTTCCCTGCTGGCTCTTTGGGCATGGGACCCATCTCCACCCATAGGCCATTTTTGTGCCTGATAGGGCGCCAAGTGGGAAAGGGTGGCTTTGAGGCTGAAGACAGCAGGAAAGCCTGCAGCTCCCAGGTCTGTGGGGCTATGCAAGCGGTTCCCAAAGAGCTTTAGAACAAGGCATAGTTTTCCCTGCTGGCTCTTTGGGCGGGGGACCCATCTCCAGCCGTATGGCCATTTTTGTGCCTGGCGCGGCGCCAAGTGGGAAAGGGTGGTGTCGAGGCTGAAGGCAGCAGGAAAGCCCGCAGCCCCCAGGTCTGTGGGGCTACGCAAGCGGTTCCCAAAGAGGTTTAGAACAAGGCATAGTTTTCCCTGCTGGCTCTTTGGGTGGGGGACCCATCTCCAAACGTATGGCCATTTTTGTGCCTGGCGCGGTGCGTAGTGGCATAGGGTGGTTTTGAGGCTGAAGGCAGCAGGAAAGCCCGCAGCCCCCACGTCTGTGGGGCTAAGCAAGCGGTTCCCAGAGAGCTTTAGAACAAGGCATAGTTTTCCCTGCTGGCTCTTTGGGCGGGGGACCCATCTCCAGCCATATGGCCATTTTTGTGCCTGGCGCGGTGCGTAGTGGGAAAGGGTGGTTTTGAGGCTGAAGGCAGCAGGAAAGCCCGCAGCCCCCACGTCTCTGGGGCCAAGCAAGCGGTTCCCAAAGAGCTTTAGAACAAGGCATAGTTTTCCCTGCTGGCTCTTTGGGCATGGGACCCATCTCCAGCCATAGGCCATTTTTGTGCCTGATGCGGCGCCAAGTGGGAAAGGGTGGCTTTGAGGCTGAAGGCAGCAGCAAAGCCCGCAGCCCCCAGGTCTGTGGGGCTACGCAAGCGGTTCCCAAAGAGCTTTAGAACAAGGCATAGTTTTCCCTGCTGGCTCTTTGGGCGGGGGACCCATCTCCAGCCGTATGGCCATTTTTGTGCCTGATAGGGCGCCAAGTGGGAAAGGGTGGTGTCGAGGCTGAAGACAGCAGGAAAGCCTGCAGCCCCCAGGTCTGTGGGGCTACGCAAGCGGTTCCCAAAGAGCTTTAGAACAAGGCATAGTTTTCCCTGCTGGCTCTTTGGGCGGGGGACCCATCTCCAGCCGTATGGCCATTTTTGAGCCTGGCGCGGCGCCAGGTGGGAAAGGGTGGCTTTGAGGCTGAAGGCAGGAGCAAAGCCCGCAGCCCCCAGGTCTGTGGGGCTACGCAAGCGGTTCCCAAAGAGCTTTAGAACAAGGCATAGTTTTCCCTGCTGGCTCTTAGGGCGGGGGACCCATCTCCAGCCGTATGGCCATTTTTGAGCCTGGCGCAGCGCCAAGTGGGAAAGGGTGGTGTCGAGGCTGAAGGCAGCAGGAAAGCCCGCAGCCCCCAGGTCTGTGGGGCTACGCAAGCGGTTCCCAAAGAGCTTTAGAACAAGGCATAGTTTTCCCTGCTCGCTCTTTGGGCAGGGGACCCATCTCCAGCCGTATGGCCATTTTTGTGCCTGGCGAAGCCCCAAGAGGGAAAGGGTGGCTTTGAATCTGAAGGCAGCAGGAAAGCCCGCAGCCCCCAGGTCTGTGGGGCTACGCAAGCGGTTCCCAAAGAGCTTTAGAACAAGGCATAGTTTTCCCTGCTGGCTCTTTTGGCAGGGGACCCATCTCCAGCCGTATGGCCATTTTTGTGCCTGGCGCGGTGCGTAGTGGGAAAGGGTGGTGTTGAGGCTGAAGGCAGCAGCAAAGACTGCAGCCCCCAGGTCTGTGGGGCCAAGCAAGCGGTTCCCAAAGAGCTTTAGAACAAGGCATAGTTTTCCCTGATGGCTCTTTGGGCGGGGGACCCATCTCCAGCCGTATGGCCATTTTTGTGCCTGGCGCGGCGCCAAGTGGGAAAGGGTGGCTTTGAGGCTGAAGGCAGCAGCAAAGCCCGCAGCCCCCAGGTCTGTGGGGCTACGCAAGCGGTTCCCAAAGAGCTTTAGAACAAGGCATAGTTTTCCCTGCTGGCTCTCTGGGCGGGGGACCCATCTGCAGCCGTATGGCCATTTTTCAGCCTGGAGCAGTGCCAAGTGGGAAAGGGTGGTTTTGAGGGTGAAGGCAGCAGGAAAGCCCGCAGCCCCCAGGTCTGTGGGGATACGCAAGCGGTTCCCAAAGAGCTTTAGAACAAGGCATAGTTTTCCCTGCTGGCTCTTTGGGCGGGGGACCCATCTCCAGCCGTATGGCCATTTTTGTGCCTGGCGCGGCGCCAAGTGGGAAAGGGTGGTGTCGAGGCTGAAGGCAGCAGGAAAGCCCGCAGCCCCCACGTCTGTGGGGCCAAGCAAGCGGTTCCCAAAGAGCTTTAGAACAAGGCATAGTTTTCCCTGCTGGCTCTTTGGGCCTGGGACCCATCTCCAGCCATAGGCCATTTTTGTGCTTGATAGGGCGCCAAGTGGGAAAGGGTGGCTTTGAGGCTGAAGGCAGCAGGAAAGCCTGCAGCCCCCAGGTCTGTGGGGCTACGCAAGCAGTTCCCAAAGAGCTTTAGAACAAGGCATAGTTTTCCCTGCTGGCTCTTTGTTCGGGGGACCCATCTCCACCCATAGGCCATTTTTGTGCCTGGCCCGGCGCCCAGTGGGAAAGGGTGGTTTTGAGGCTGAAGGCAGCAGCAAAGCCTGCAGCCCCCAGGTCTGTGGGGCTACGCAAGCGGTTCCCAAAGAGCTTTAGAACAAGGCATAGTTTTCCCTGCTGGCTCTTTGGGCGGGGGACCCATCTCCAGCCGTATGGCCATTTTTGTGCCTGGCCGGGGGCCAAGTGGGAAAGGGTGTTTTGAGGCTGAAGGCAGCAGGAAAGCCCGCAGCCCCCAGGTGTGTGGGGCTACGCAAGCGGTTCCCAAAGAGCTTTAGAACAAGTCATAGTTTTCCCAGCTGGCTCTTTGGGCATGGGACCCATCTCCAGCCATAGGGCATTTTTGTGCTTGATAGGGCGCCAAGTGGGAAAGGGTTGCTTTGAGGCTGAAGACAGCAGGAAAGCCCGCAGCCCCCAGGTCTGTGGGGCTACGCAAGCGGTTCCCAAAGAGCTTTAGAACAAGGCATAGTTTTCCCTGCTGGCTCTCTGGGCGGGGGACCCATCTCCAGCCGTATGGCCATTTTTGAGCCTGGCGCGGCGCCAGGTGGGAAAGGGTGGCTTTGAGGCTGAAGGCAGGAGCAAAGCCTGCAGCCCCCAGGTCTGTGGTGCTACGCAAGCGGTTCCCAAAGAGCTTTAGAACAAGGCATAGTTTTCCCAGCTGGCTCTTAGGGCATGGGACCCATCTCCAGCCATAGGCCATTTTTGTGCCTGGCGCGAAGCCAAGTGGGAAAGGGTGCTCTCGAGGCTGAAGGCAGCAGGAAAGCCCGCAGCCCCAAGGTCTGTGGGGCTACGCAAGCGGTTCCCAAAGAGCTTTAGAACAAGGCATAGTTTTCCCTGCTGGCTCTTTGGGCGGGGGACCCATCTCCAGCCGTATGGCCATTTTTGTGCCTGGCGCAGCGCCAAGTGGGAAAGGGTGGTTTTGAGGCTGAAGGCAGCAGGAAAGCCCGCAGCCCCCACGTGTGTGGGGCTACGCAAGCGGTTCCCAAAGAGCTTTAGAACAAGGCATAGTTTTCCCTGCTGGCTCTTTGGGCATGGGACCCATCTCCAGCCATAGGCCATTTTTGTGCTTGATAGGGCGCCAAGTGGGAAAGGGTGGTGTCGAGGCTGAAGGCAGCAGGAAAGCCCGCAGCCCCCAGGTCTGTGCGGCTACGCAAGCGGTTCCCAAAGAGCTTTAGAACAAGGCATAATTTTCCCTGCTGGCTCTTTGGGCGGGGGACCCATCTCCAGCCGTACGGCCATTTTTGTGCCTGGCGCGGCGCCAAGAGGGAAAGGGTGGTGTCGAGGCTAAAGGCAGCAGGAAAGCCCGCAGCCCCCAGGTCTCTGGGGCTACGCAAGCAGTTCCCAAAGAGCTTTAGAACAAGGCATAGTTTTCCCTGCTGGCTCTTTGGGCGGGGGACCCATCTCCAGCCGTATGGCCATTTTTGTGCATGGCGCAGCGCCAAGTGGGAAAGGGTGGCTTTGAGGCTGAAGGCAGCAGGAAAGCCCGCAGCCCCCAGGTCTGTGGGGCTACGCAAGCGGTTCCCAAAGAGCTTTAGAACAAGGCATAGTTTTCCCTGCTGGCTCTTTGGGCATGGGACCCATCTCCACCCATAGGCCATTTTTGTGCCTGATAGGGCGCCAAGTGAGAAAGGGTGGCTTTGAGGCTAAAGACAGCAGGAAAGCCTGCAGCCCCCAGGTCTGTGGGGCTACGCAAGCGGTTCCCAAAGAGCTTTAGAACAAGGCATAGTTTTCCCTGCTGGCTCTTTGGGTGGGGGACCCATCTCCAGCCGTATGGCTATTTTTGTGCCTGACGCGGTGCGTAGTGGCATAGGGTGGTTTTGAGGCTGAAGGCAGCAGGAAAGCCCGCAGCCCCCACGTCTGTGGGGCCAAGCAAGCGGTTCCCAAAGAGCTTTAGAACAAGGCATAGTTTTCCCTGCTGGCTCTTTGGGCAGGGGACCCATCTCCAGCCGTATGGCCATTTTTGTGCCTGGCGCGGTGCGTAGTGGCAAAGGGTGGTTTTGACGCTGAAGGCAGCAGGAAAGCCCGCAGCCCCCACGTCTGTGGGGCTACGCAAGCGGTTCACCAAAGAGCTTTAGAACAAGGCATAGTTTTCCCTGCTGGCTCTTTGGGCAGGGGACCCATCTCCAGCCGTATGGCCATTTTTGTCCCTGGCCCGGCGCCAAGTGGGAAAGGGTGGTGTTGAGGCTGAAGGCAGCAGCAAAGACTGCAGCCCCCAGGTCTGTGGGGTCAAGCAAGCGGTTCCCAAAGAGCTTTAGAACAAGGCATAGTTTTCCCTGCTGGCTCTTTGGGCGGGGGACCCATCTCCAGCCGTATGGCCATTTTTGTGCCTGGCGCGGCGCCAAGTGGGAAAGGGTGGCTTTGAGGCTGAAGGCAGCAGCAAAGCCCGCAGCCCCCAGGTCTGTGGGGCTACGCAAGCGGTTCCCAAAGAGCTTTAGAACAAGGCATAGTTTTCCCTGCTGGCTCTTTGGGCATGGGACCCATCTCCAGCCATATGGCCATTTTTGTGCCTGGCCCGGCGCCAAGAGGGAAAGAGTGGTGTCGAGGCTAAAGGCAGCAGGAAAGCCCGCAGCCCCCAGGTCTGTGGGGCTACGCAAGCGGTTCCCAAAGAGCTTTAGAACAAGGCATAGTTTTCCCTGCTGGCTCTTTGGGCATGGGACCCATCTCCAGCCGTATGGCCATTTTTGTGCCTGGCGCGGCGCCAAGTGGGAAAGGGTGGCTTTGAGGCTGAAGGCAGCAGCAAAGCCCGCAGCCCCCACGTCTGTGGGGCCAAGCAAGCGGTTCCCAGAGACCTTTAGAACAAGGCATAGTTTTCCCTGCTGGCTCTTTGGGCATGGGACCCATCTCCAGCCATATGGCCATTTTTGTGCCTGGCCCGGCGCCAAGAGGGAAAGGGTGGTGTCGAGGCTAAAGGCAGCAGGAAAGCCCGCAGCCCCCACGTCTGTGGGGCCAAGCAAGCGGTTCCCAAAGAGCTTTAGAACAAGGCATAGTTTTCCCTGCTGGCTCTTTGGGCGGGGGACTCATCTCCAGCCGTATGGCCATTTTTGTGCATGGCGCAGCGCCAAGTGGGAAATGGTGGTATCGAGGCTGAAGGCAGCAGGAAAGCCCGCAGCCCCCACGTCTGTGGGGCTACGCAAGCGGTTCCCAAAGAGCTTTAGAACAAGGCATAGTTTTCCCTGCTGGCTCTTTGGGCATGGGACCCATCTCCACCCATAGGCCATTTTTGTGCCTGGCCGGGGGCCAAGTGGGAAAGGGTGGCTTTGAGGCTGAAGACAGCAGGAAAGCCTGCAGCACCCAGGTCTGTGGGGCTACGCAAGCGGTTCCCAAAGAGCTTCAGAACAAGGCATAGTTTTCCCTGCTGGCTCTTTGGGTGGGGGACCCATCTCCAGCCGTATGGCTATTTTTGTGCCTGACGCGGTGCGTAGTGGCATAGGGTGGTTTTGAGGCTGAAGGCAGCAGGAAAGCCCGCAGCCCCCACGTCTGTGGGGCCAAGCAAGCGGTTCCCAAAGAGCTTTAGAACAAGGCATAGTTTTCCCTGCTGGCTCTTTGGGCGGGGGACCCATCTCCAGCCGTATGGCCATTTTTGTGCCTGGCGCGGTGCGTAGTGGGAAAGGGTGGTTTTGACGCTGAAGGCAGCAGGAAAGCCCGCAGCCCCCAGGTCTGTGGGGCTACGCAAGCGGTTCCCAAAGAGCTTTAGAACAAGGCATAGTTTTCCCTGCTGGCTCTTTGGGCGGGGGACCCATCTCCAGCCGTATGGCCATTTTTGTGCCTGGCGCGGCGCCAAGTTGGTAAGGGTGGTGTCGAGGCTGAAGGCAGCAGCAAAGCCTGCAGCCCCCAGGTCTGTGGGGCTACGCAAGCGGTTCCCAAAGAGATTTAGAACAAGGCATAGTTTTCCCTGCTGGCTCTTTGGGCGGGGGACCCATCTCCAGCCGTATGGCCATTTTTGTGCCTGATAGGGCGCCAAGTGGGAAAGGGTGGTGTCGAGGCTGAAGACAGCAGGAAAGCCCGCAGCCCCCACGTCTGTGGGGCCAAGCAAGCGGTTCCCAAAGAGCTTTAGAAATAGGCATAGTTTTCCCTGCTGGCTCTTTGGGCGGGGGACCCATCTCCAGCCGTATGGCCATTTTTGTGCCTGGCGCGGCGCCAAGTGGGAAAGGGTGGTGTCGAGGCTGAAGGCAGCAGGAAAGCCCGCAGCCCCCAGGTCTGTGGGGCTACGCAAGCGGTTCCCAAAGAGGTTTAGAACAAGGCATAGTTTTCCCTGCTGGCTCTTTGGGTGGGGGACCCATCTCCAGACGTATGGCCATTTTTGTGCCTGGCGCGGTGCGTAGTGGCATAGGGTGGTTTTGAGGCTGAAGGCAGCAGGAAAGCCCGCAGCCCCCACGTCTGTGGGGCCAAGCAAGCGGTTCCCAGAGAGCTTTAGAACAAGGCATAGTTTTCCCTGCTGGCTCTTTGGGCGGGGGACCCATCTCCAGCCATATGGCCATTTTTGTGCCTGGCGCGGTGCGTAGTGGGAAAGGGTGGTTTTGAGGCTGAAGGCAGCAGGAAAGCCCGCAGCCCCCACGTCTCTGGGGCCAAGCAAGCGGTTCCCAAAGAGCTTTAGAACAAGGCATAGTTTTCCCTGCTGGCTCTTTGGGCATGGGACCCATCTCCAGCCATAGGCCATTTTTGTGCCTGGCGCGGCGCCAAGTGGGAAAGGGTGGCTTTGAGGCTGAAGGCAGCAGCAAAGCCCGCAGCCCCCAGGTCTGTGGGGCTACGCAAGCGGTTCCCAAAGAGCTTTAGAACAAGGCATAGTTTTCCCTGCTGGCTCTTTGGGCAGGGGACCCATCTCCAGCCGTATGGCCATTTTTGTGCCTGATAGGGCGCCAAGTGGGAAAGGGTGGTGTCGAGGCTGAAGACAGCAGGAAAGCCTGCAGCCCCCAGGTCTGTGGGGCTACGCAAGCGGTTCCCAAAGAGCTTTAGAACAAGGCATAGTTTTCCCTGCTGGCTCTTTGGGCGGGGGACCCATCTCCAGCCGTATGGCTATTTTTGAGCCTGGCGCGGCGCCAGGTGGGAAAGGGTGGCTTTGAGGCTGAAGGCAGGAGCAAAGCCTGCAGCCCCCAGGTCTGTGGGGCTACGCAAGCGGTTCCCAAAGAGCTTTAGAACAAGGCATAGTTTTCCCTGCTGGCTCTTAGGGCGGGGGACCCATCTCCAGCCGTATGGCCATTTTTGAGCCTGGCGCAGCGCCAAGTGGGAAAGGGTGGTTTTGAGGCTGAAGGCAGCAGGAAAGCCCGCAGCCCCCAGGTCTGTGGGGCTACGCAAGCGGTTCCCAAAGAGGTTTAGAACAAGGCATAGTTTTCCCTGCTCGCTCTTTGGGCAGGGGACCCATCTCCAGCCGTATGGCCATTTTTGTGCCTGGCGAAGCCCCAAGAGGGAAAGGGTGGCTTTGAATCTGAAGGCAGCAGGAAAGCCCGCAGCCGCCATGTCTGTGGGGCTACGCAAGCGGTTCCCAAAGAGCTTTAGAACAAGGCATAGTTTTCCCTGCTGGCTCTTTTGGCAGGGGACCCATCTCCAGCCGTATGGCCATTTTTGTGCCTGGCGCGGTGCGTAGTGGGAAAGGGTGGTGTTGAGGCTGAAGGCAGCAGCAAAGACTGCAGCCCCCAGGTCTGTGGGGCCAAGCAAGCGGTTCCCAAAGAGCTTTAGAACAAGGCATAGTTTTCCCTGATGGCTCTTTGGGCGGGGGACCCATCTCCAGCCGTATGGCCATTTTTGTGCCTGGCGCGGCGCCAAGTGGGAAAGGGTGGCTTTGAGGCTGAAGGCAGCAGGAAAGCCCGCAGCCCCCAGGTCTGTGGGGCTACGCAAGCGGTTCCCAAAGAGCTTTAGAACAAGGCATAGTTTTCCCTGCTGGCTCTCTGGGCGGGGGACCCATCTGCAGCCGTATGGCCATTTTTGAGCCTGGAGCAGTGCCAAGTGGGAAAGGGTGGTTTTGAGGGTGAAGGCAGCAGGAAAGCCCGCAGCCCCCAGGTCTGTGGGGATACGCAAGCGGTTCCCAAAGAGCTTTAGAACAAGGCATAGTTTTCCCTGCTGGCTCTTTGGGCGGGGGACCCATCTCCAGCCGTATGGCCATTTTTGTGCCTGGCGCGGCGCCAAGTGGGAAAGGGTGGTGTCGAGGCTGAAGGCAGCAGGAAAGCCCGCAGCCCCCACGTCTGTGGGGCCAAGCAAGCGGTTCCCAAAGAGCTTTAGAACAAGGCATAGTTTTCCCTGCTGGCTCTTTGGGCCTGGGACCCATCTCCAGCCATAGGCCATTTTTGTGCTTGATAGGGCGCCAAGTGGGAAAGGGTGGCTTTGAGGCTGAAGGCAGCAGGAAAGCCTGCAGCCCCCAGGTCTGTGGGGCTACGCAAGCAGTTCCCAAAGAGCTTTAGAACAAGGCATAGTTTTCCCTGCTGGCTCTTTGGGCGGGGGACCCATCTCCACCCATAGGCCATTTTTGTGCCTGGCCCGGCGCCCAGTGGGAAAGGGTGGTTTTGAGGCTGAAGGCAGCAGCAAAGCCTGCAGCCCCCAGGTCTGTGGGGCTACGCAAGCGGTTCCCAAAGAGCTTTAGAACAAGGCATAGTTTTCCCTGCTGGCTCTTTGGGCGGGGGACCCATCTCCAGCCGTATGGCCATTTTTGTGCCTGGCCGGGGGCCAAGTGGGAAAGGGTGGTTTTGAGGCTGAAGGCAGCAGGAAAGCCCGCAGCCCCCAGGTGTGTGGGGCTACGCAAGCGGTTCGCAAAGAGCTTTAGAACAAGGCATAGTTTTCCCTGCTGGCTCTTTGGGCATGGGACCCATCTCCAGCCATAGGCCATTTTTGTGCTTGATAGGGCGCCAAGTGGGAAAGGGTTGCTTTGAGGCTGAAGACAGCAGGAAAGCCCGCAGCCCCCAGGTCTGTGGGGCTACGCAAGCGGTTCCCAAAGAGCTTTAGAACAAGGCATAGTTTTCCCTGCTGGCTCTCTGGGCGGGGGACCCATCTCCAGCCGTATGGCCATTTTTGAGCCTGGCGCAGCGCCAGGTGGGAAAGGGTGGCTTTGAGGCTGAAGGCAGGAGCAAAGCCTGCAGCCCCCAGGTCTGTGGTGCTACGCAAGCGGTTCCCAAAGAGCTTTAGAACAAGGCATAGTTTTCCCAGCTGGCTCTTAGGGCATGGGACCCATCTCCAGCCATAGGCCATTTTTGTGCCTGGCGCGAAGCCAAGTGGGAAAGGGTGCTGTCGAGGCTGAAGGCAGCAGGAAAGCCCGCAGCCCCAAGGTCTGTGGGGCTACGCAAGCGGTTCCCAAAGAGCTTTAGAACAAGGCATAGTTTTCCCTGCTGGCTCTTTGGGCGGGGGACCCATCTCCAGTCGTATGGCTATTTTTATGCCTGGCGTGTTGCGTAGTGGGAAAGGGTGGTGTCGAGGCTGAAGGCAGCAGGAAAGCCTGCAGCCCCCAGGTCTGTGGGGCTACGCAAGCGGTTCCCAAAGAGCTTTAGAACAAGGCATAGTTTTCCCTGCTGGCTCTTTGGGCGGGGGACCCATCTCCAGCCGTATGGCCATTTTTGTGCATGGCGCAGCGCCAAGTGGGAAAGGGTGGTTTTGAGGCTGAAGGCAGCAGGAAAGCCCGCAGCCCCCACGTGTGTGGGGCTACGCAAGCGGTTCCCAAAGAGCTTTAGAACAAGGCATAGTTTTCCCTGCTGGCTCTTTGGGCATGGGACCCATCTCCAGCCATAGGCCATTTTTGTGCTTGATAGGGCGCCAAGTGGGAAAGGGTGGTGTCGAGGCTGAAGGCAGCAGGAAAGCCCGCAGCCCCCAGGTCTGTGCGGCTACGCAAGCGGTTCCCAAAGAGCTTTAGAACAAGGCATAATTTTCCCTGCTGGCTCTTTGGGCGGGGGACCCATCTCCAGCCGTACGGCCATTTTTGTGCCTGGCGCGGCGCCAAGAGGGAAAGGGTGGTGTCGAGGCTAAAGGCAGCAGGAAAGCCCGCAGCCCCCAGGTCTGTGGGGCTACGCAAGCAGTTCCCAAAGAGCTTTAGAACAAGGCATAGTTTTCCCTGCTGGCTCTTTGGGCGGGGGACCCATCTCCAGCCGTATGGCCATTTTTGTGCATGGCGCAGCGCCAAGTGGGAAAGGGTGGCTTTGAGGCTGAAGGCAGCAGGAAAGCCCGCAGCCCCCAGGTCTGTGGGGCTACGCAAGCGGTTCCCAAAGAGCTTTAGAACAAGGCATAGTTTTCCCTGCTGGCTCTTTGGGCATGGGACCCATCTCCACCCATAGGCCATTTTTGTGCCTGATAGGGCGCCAAGTGAGAAAGGGTGGTGTTGAGGCTGAAGGCAGCAGCAAAGACTGCAGCCCCCAGGTCTGTGGGGCCAAGCAAGCGGTTCCCAAAGAGCTTTAGAACAAGGCATAGTTTTCCCTGCTGGCTCTTTGGGCGGGGGACCCATCTCCAGCCGTATGGCCATTTTTGTGCCTGGCGCGGCGCCAAGTGGGAAAGGGTGGCTTTGAGGCTGAAGGCAGCAGCAAAGCCCGCAGCCCCCAGGTCTGTGGGGCTACGCAAGCGGTTCCCAAAGAGCTTTAGAACAAGGCATAGTTTTCCCTGCTGGCTCTTTGGGCATGGGACCCATCTCCAGCCATATGGCCATTTTTGTGCCTGGCCCGGCGCCAAGAGGGAAAGAGTGGTGTCGAGGCTAAAGGCAGCAGCAAAGCCTGCAGCCCCCAGGTCTGTGGGGCCAAGCAAGCGGTTCCCAAAGAGCTTTAGAAGAAGGCATAGTTTTCCCTGCTGGCTCTTTGGGCATGGGACCCATCTCCAGCCGTATGGCCATTTTTGTCCCTGGCCCGGCGCCAAATGGAAAGGGTGGCTTTGAGGCTGAAGGCAGCAGGAAAGCCCGCAGCCCCCAGGTCTGTGGGGCTACGCAAGCGGTTCCCAAAGAGCTTTAGAACAAGGCATAGTTTTCCCTGCTGGCTCTTTGGGCGGGGGACCCATCTCCAGCCATATGGCCATTTTTGTGCCTGGCGAAGCCCCAAGTGCGAAAGGGTGGCTTTGAGGCTGAAGGCAGCAGGAAAGCCCGCAGCCCCCACGTCTGTGGGGCCAAGCAAGCGGTTCCCAAAGAGCTTTAGAACAAGGCATAGTTTTCCCTACTGGCTCTTTTGGCAGGGGACCCATCTCCAGCCGTATGGCCATTTTTGAACCTGGAGCAGTGCCAAGTGGGAAAGGGTGGTGTCGTGGCTGAAGGCAGCAGGAAAGCCCGCAGCCCCCAGGTCTGTGGGGCTACGCAAGCAGTTCCCAAAGAGCTTTAGAACAAGGCATAGTTTTCCCTGCTGGCTCTTTGGGCGGGGGACCCATCTCCAGCCATAGGCCATTTTTGTGCCTGGCCCGGCGCCCAGTGGGAAAGGGTGGCTTTGAGGCTTGAAGGCAGCAGGAAAGCCCGCAGCCCCCACGTCTGTGGGGCTACGCAAGCGGTTCCCAAAGAGCTTTAGAACAAGGCATAATTTTCCCTGCTGGCTCTTTGGTCGGGGGACCCACCTCCAGCCATATGGCCATTTTTGTGCCTGGCGCAGCGCCAAGTGGGAAAGGGTGGTTTTGAGGCTGAAGGCAGCAGCAAAGCCCGCAGCCCCCAGGTCTGTGGGGCTACGCAAGCGGTTCCCAAAGAGCTTTAGAACAAGGCATAATTTTCCCTGCTGGCTCTTTGGGCGGGGGACCCATCTCCAGCCGTATGGCCATTTTTGTGCCTGGCCGGGGGCCAAGTGGGAAAGGGTGGTTTTGAGGCTGAAGGCAGCAGGAAAGCCCGCAGCCCCCACGTGTGTGGGGCTACGCAAGCGGTTCCCAAAGAGCTTTAGAACAAGGCATAGTTTTCCCTGCTGGCTCTTTGGGCATGGGACCCATCTCCAGCCATAGGCCATTTTTGTGCTTGATAGGGCGCCAAGTGGGAAAGGGTGGTGTCGAGGCTGAAGGCAGCAGGAAAGCCCGCAGCCCCCAGGTCTGTGCGGCTACGCAAGCGGTTCCCAAAGAGCTTTAGAACAAGGCATAATTTTCCCTGCTGGCTCTTTGGGCGGGGGACCCATCTGCAGCCGTATGGCCATTTTTGTGCCTGGCCGGGGGCCAAGTGGGAAAGGGTGGTTTTGAGGCTGAAGGCAGCAGGAAAGCCCGCAGCCCCCACGTGTGTGGGGCTACGCAAGCGGTTCCCAAAGAGCTTTAGAACAAGGCATAGTTTTCCCTGCTGGCTCTTTGGGCATGGGACTCATCTCCAGCCATAGGCCATTTTTGTGCCTGGCGCGGCGCCAAGTGGGTAAGGGTGGTGTCGAGGCTGAAGGCAGCAGCAAAGCCTGCAGCCCCCAGGTCTGTGGGGCCAAGCAAGCGGTTCCCAAAGAGCTTTAGAAGAAGGCATAGTTTTCCCTGCTGGCTCTTTGGGCATGGGACTCATCTCCAGCCGTATGGCCATTTTTGTCCCTGGCCCGGCGCCAAATGGAAAGGGTGGCTTTGAGGCTGAAGGCAGCAGGAAAGCCCGCAGCCCCCAGGTCTGTGGGGCTACGCAAGCGGTTCCCAAAGAGCTTTAGAACAAGGCATAGTTTTCCCTGCTGGCTCTTTGGGCGGGGGACCCATCTCCAGCCATATGGCCATTTTTGTGCCTGGCGAAGCCCCAAGTGCGAAAGGGTGGCTTTGAGGCTGAAGGCAGCAGGAAAGCCCGCAGCCCCCAGGTCTGTGGGGCTACGCAAGCGGTTCCCAAAGAGCTTTAGAACAAGGCATAGTTTTCCCTACTGGCTCTTTTGGCAGGGGACCCATCTCCAGCCGTATGGCCATTTTTGAACCTGGAGCAGTGCCAAGTGGGAAAGGGTGGCTTTGAGGCTTGAAGGCAGCAGGAAAGCCCGCAGCCCCCACGTCTGTGGGGCTACGCAAGCGGTTCCCAAAGAGCTTTAGAACAAGGCATAATTTTCCCTGCTGGCTCTTTGGTCGGGGGACCCATCTCCAGCCATATGGCCATTTTTGTGCCTGGCGCAGCGCCAAGTGGGAAAGGGTGGTTTTGAGGCTGAAGGCAGCAGCAAAGCCCGCAGCCCCCAGGTCTGTGGGGCTACGCAAGCGGTTCCCAAAGAGCTTTAGAACAAGGCATAATTTTCCCTGCTGGCTCTTTGGGCGGGGGACCCATCTCCAGCCGTATGGCCATTTTTGTGCCTGGCCGGGGGCCAAGTGGGAAAGGGTGGTTTTGAGGCTGAAGGCAGCAGGAAAGCCCGCAGCCCCCACGTGTGTGGGGCTACGCAAGCGGTTCCCAAAGAGCTTTAGAACAAGGCATAGTTTTCCCTGCTGGCTCTTTGGGCATGGGACCCATCTCCAGCCATAGGCCATTTTTGTGCTTGATAGGGCGCCAAGTGGGAAAGGGTGGTGTCGAGGCTGAAGGCAGCAGGAAAGCCCGCAGCCCCCAGGTCTGTGCGGCTACGCAAGCGGTTCCCAAAGAGCTTTAGAACAAGGCATAATTTTCCCTGCTGGCTCTTTGGGCGGGGGACCCATCTCCAGCCGTATGGCCATTTTTGTGCCTGGCCGGGGGCCAAGTGGGAAAGGGTGGTTTTGAGGCTGAAGGCAGCAGGAAAGCCCGCAGCCCCCACGTGTGTGGGGCTACGCAAGCGGTTCCCAAAGAGCTTTAGAACAAGGCATAGTTTTCCCTGCTGGCTCTTTGGGCATGGGACCCATCTCCAGCCATAGGCCATTTTTGTGCTTGATAGGGCGCCAAGTGGGAAAGGGTGGTGTCGAGGCTGAAGGCAGCAGGAAAGCCCGCAGCCCCCAGGTCTGTGGGGCTACGCAAGCGGTTCCCAAAGAGCTTTAGAACAAGGCATAATTTTCCCTGCTGGCTTTTTGGGCGGGGGACCCATCTCCAGCCGTACGGCCATTTTTGTGGCTGGCGCGGCGCCAAGAGGGAAAGGGTGGTGTCGAGGCTAAAGGCAGCAGGAAAGCCCGCAGCCCCCAGGTCTGTGGAGCTACGCAAGCAGTTCCCAAAGAGCTTTAGAACAAGGCATAGTTTTCCCTGCTGGCTCTTTGGGCGGGGGACCCATCTCCAGCCGTATGGCCATTTTTGTGCATGGCGCAGCGCCAAGTGGGAAAGGGTGGCTTTGAGGCTGAAGGCAGCAGGAAAGCCCGCAGCCCCCAGGTCTGTGGGGCTACGCAAGCGGTTCCCAAAGACCTTTAGAACAAGGCATAGTTTTCCCTGCTGGCTCTTTGGGCATGGGACCCATCTCCACCCATAGGCCATTTTTGTGCCTGATAGGGCGCCAAGTGAGAAAGGGTGGCTTTGAGGCTAAAGACAGCAGGAAAGCCTGCAGCCCCCAGGTCTGTGGGGCTACGCAAGCGGTTCCCAAAGAGCTTTAGAACAAGGCATAGTTTTCCCTGCTGGCTCTTTGGGTGGGGGACCCATCTCCAGCCGTATGGCTATTTTTGTGCCTGACGCGGTGCGTAGTGGCATAGGGTGGTTTTGAGGCTGAAGGCAGCAGTAAAGCCCGCAGCCCCCACGTCTGTGGGGCCAAGCAAGCGGTTCCCAAAGAGCTTTAGAACAAGGCATAGTTTTCCCTGCTGGCTCTTTGGGCGGGGGACCCATCTCCAGCCGTATGGCCATTTTTGTGCCTGGCGCGGTGCGTAGTGGGAAAGGGTGGTTTTGACGCTGAAGGCAGCAGGAAAGCCCGCAGCCCCCAGGTCTGTGGGGCTACGCAAGCGGTTCACCAAAGAGCTTTAGAACAAGGCATAGTTTTCCCTGCTGGCTCTTTGGGCAGGGGACCCATCTCCAGCCATAGGCCATTTTTGTCCCTGGCCCGGCGCCAAGTGGGAAAGGGTGGTGTTGAGGCTGAAGGCAGCAGCAAAGACTGCAGCCCCCAGGTCTGTGGGGCCAAGCAAGCGGTTCCCAAAGAGCTTTAGAACAAGGCATAGTTTTCCCTGCTGGCTCTTTGGGCGGGGGACCCATCTCCAGCCGTATGGCCATTTTTGTGCCTGGCGCGGCGCCAAGTGGGTAAGGGTGGTGTCGAGGCTGAAGGCAGCAGGAAAGCCCGCAGCCCCCACGTCTGTGGGGCCAAGCAAGCGGTTCCCAAAGAGCTTTAGAACAAGGCATAGTTTTCCCTGCTGGCTCTTTGGGCGGGGGACCCATCTCCAGCCGTATGGCCATTTTTGTGCCTGGCGCGGTGCGTAGTGGGAAAGGGTGGTTTTGACGCTGAAGGCAGCAGGAAAGCCCGCAGCCCCCAGGTCTGTGGGGCTACGCAAGCGGTTCCCAAAGAGCTTTAGAACAAGGCATAGTTTTCCCTGCTGGCTCTTTGGGCGGGGGACCCATCTCCAGCCGTATGGCCATTTTTGTGCCTGCCGCGGCGCCAAGTGGGTAAGGGTGGTGTCGAGGCTGAAGGCAGCAGCAAAGCCTGCAGCCCCCAGGTCTGTGGGGCCAAGCAAGCGGTTCCCAAAGAGCTTTAGAAGAAGGCATAGTTTTCCCTGCTGGCTCTTTGGGCATGGGACCGATCTCCAGCCGTATGGCCATTTTTATCCCTGGCCCGGCGCCAAATGGAAAGGGTGGCTTTGAGGCTGAAGGCAGCAGGAAAGCCCGCAGCCCCCAGGTCTGTGGGGCTACGCAAGCGGTTCCCAAAGAGCTTTAGAACAAGGCATAGTTTTCCCTGCTGGCTCTTTGGGCGGGGGACCCATCTCCAGCCATATGGCCATTTTTGTGCCTCGCGAAGCCCCAAGTGCGAAAGGGTGGCTTTGAGGCTGAAGGCAGCAGGAAAGCCCGCAGCCCCCAGGTCTGTGGGGCTACGCAAGCGGTTCCCAAAGAGCTTTAGAACAAGGCATAGTTTTCCCTGCTGGCTCTTTTGGCAGGGGACCCATCTCCAGCCGTATGGCCATTTTTGAACCTGGAGCAGTGCCAAGTGGGAAAGGGTGGTGTCGTGGCTGAAGGCAGCAGGAAAGCCCGCAGCCCCCAGGTCTGTGGGGCTACGCAAGCAGTTCCCAAAGAGCTTTAGAACAAGGCATAGTTTTCCCTGCTGGCTCTTTGGGCGGGGGACCCATCTCCAGCCGTATGGCCATTTTTGTGCCTGGCCCGGCGCCCAGTGGGAAAGGGTGGCTTTGAGGCTTGAAGGCAGCAGGAAAGCCCGCAGCCCCCACGTCTGTGGGGCTACGCAAGCGGTTCCCAAAGAGCTTTAGAACAAGGCATAATTTTCCCTGCTGGCTCTTTGGTCGGGGGACCCATCTCCAGCCATATGGCCATTTTTGTGCCTGGCCGGGGGCCAAGTGGGAAAGGGTGGTTTTGAGGCTGAAGGCAGCAGGAAAGCCCGCAGCCCCCACGTGTGTGGGGCTACGCAAGCGGTTCCCAAAGAGCTTTAGAACAAGGCATAGTTTTCCCTGCTGGCTCTTTGGGCATGGGACCCATCTCCAGCCATAGGCCATTTTTGTGCTTGATAGGGCGCCAAGTGGGAAAGGGTGGTGTCGAGGCTAAAGGCAGCAGGAAAGCCCGCAGCCCCCAGGTCTGTGCGGCTACGCAAGCGGTTCCCAAAGAGCTTTAGAACAAGGCATAATTTTCCCTGCTGGCTCTTTGGGCGGGGGACCCATCTCCAGCCGTATGGCCATTTTTGTGCCTGGCCGGGGGCCAAGTGGGAAAGGGTGGTGTCGAGGCTAAAGGCAGCAGGAAAGCCCGCAGCCCCCAGGTCTGTGGAGCTACGCAAGCAGTTCCCAAAGAGCTTTAGAACAAGGCATAGTTTTCCCTGCTGGCTCTTTGGGCGGGGGACCCATCTCCAGCCGTATGGCCATTTTTGTGCATGGCGCAGCGCCAAGTGGGAAAGGGTGGCTTTGAGGCTGAAGGCAGCAGGAAAGCCCGCAGCCCCCAGGTCTGTGGGGCTACGCAAGCGGTTCCCAAAGAGCTTTAGAACAAGGCATAGTTTTCCCTGCTGGCTCTTTGGGCATGGGACCCATCTCCACCCATAGGCCATTTTTGTGCCTGATAGGGCGCCAAGTGAGAAAGGGTGGCTTTGAGGCTAAAGACAGCAGGAAAGCCTGCAGCCCCCAGGTCTGTGGGGCTACGCAAGCGGTTCCCAAAGAGCTTTAGAACAAGGCATAGTTTTCCCTGCTGGCTCTTTGGGTGGGGGACCCATCTCCAGCCGTATGGCTATTTTTGTGCCTGACGCGGTGCGTAGTGGCATAGGGTGGTTTTGAGGCTGAAGGCAGCAGGAAAGCCCGCAGCCCCCACGTCTGTGGGGCCAAGCAAGCGGTTCCCAAAGAGCTTTAGAACAAGGCATAGTTTTCCCTGCTGGCTCTTTGGGCATGGGACCCATCTCCAGCCGTATGGCCATTTTTGTCCCTGGCCCGGCGCCAAGTGGGAAAGGGTGGCTTTGAGGCTGAAGGCAGCAGGAAAGCCCGCAGCCCCCAGGTCTGTGGGGCTACGCAAGCGGTTCCCAAAGAGCTTTAGAACAAGGCATAGTTTTCCCTGCTGGCTCTTTGGGTGGGGGACCCATCTCCAGCCGTATGGCCATTTTTGTGCCTGATAGGGCGCCAAGTGGGAAAGGGTGGTGTCGAGGCTGAAGACAGCAGGAAAGCCCGCAGCCCCCACGTCTGTGGGGCCAAGCAAGCGGTTCCCAAAGAGCTTTAGAACAAGGCATAGTTTTCCCTGCTGGCTCTTTGGGCATGGGACCCATCTCCAGCCATAGGCCATTTTTGTGCCTGATAGGGCGCCAAGTGGGAAAGGGTGGTGTCGAGGCTGAAGGCAGCAGGAAAGCCCGCAGCCCCCAGGTCTGTGGGGCTACGCAAGCGGTTCCCAAAGAGCTTTAGAACAAGGCATAGTTTTCCCTGCTGGCTCTTTGGGTGGGGGACCCATCTCCAGACGTATGGCTATTTTTGTGCCTGGCGCGGTGCGTAGTGGCATAGGGTGGTTTTGAGGCTGAAGGCAGCAGGAAAGCCCGCAGCCCCCACGTCTGTGGGGCCAAGCAAGCGGTTCCCAAAGAGCTTTAGAACAAGGCATAGTTTTCCCTGCTGGCTCTTTGGGCGGGGGACCCATCTCCAGCCATATGGCCATTTTTGAGCCTGGAGCAGTGCCAAGTGGGAAAGGGTGGTGTCGAGGCTGAAGGCAGCAGGAAAGCCCGCAGCCCCCACGTCTGTGGGGCCAAGCAAGCGGTTCCCAAAGAGCTTTAGAACAAGGCATAGTTTTCCCTGCTGGCTCTTTGGGCATGGGACCCATCTCCAGCCATAGGCCATTTTTGTGCCTGGCGCGGCGCCAAGTGGGAAAGGGTGGCTTTGAGGCTGAAGGCAGCAGCTAAGCCCGCAGCCCCCAGGTCTGTGGGGCTACGCAAGCGGTTCCCAAAGAGCTTTAGAACAAGGCATAGTTTTCCCTGCTGGCTCTTTGGGCGGGGGACCCATCTCCAGCCGTATGGCCATTTTTGAGCCTGGCGCAGCGCCAAGTGGGAAAGGGTGGTGTCGAGCCTGAAGGCAGCAGGAAAGCCCGCAGCCCCCAGGTCTGTGGGGCTACGCAAGCGGTTCTGAAAGAGCTTTAGAACAAGGCATAGTTTTCCCTGCTCGCTCTTTGGGCGGGGGACCCATCTCCAGCCGTATGGCCATTTTTGTGCCTGGCGAAGCCCCAAGAGGGAAAGGGTGGCTTTGAATCTGAAGGCAGCAGGAAAGCCCGCAGCCCCCAGGTCTGTGGGGCTACGCAAGCGGTTCCCAAAGAGCTTTAGAACAAGGCATAGTTTTCCCTGCTGGCTCTTTTGGCAGGGGACCCATCTCCAGCCGTATGGCCATTTTTGTGCCTGGCGCGGTGCGTAGTGGGAAAGGGTGGTGTTGAGGCTGAAGGCAGCAGAAAAGACTGCAGTCCCCAAGTTTGTGGGGCCAAGCAAGCGGTTCCCAAAGAGCTTTAGAACAAGGCATAGTTTTCCCTGCTGGCTCTTTGGGCGGGGGACCCATCTCCAGCCGTATGGACATTTTTGTGCCTGGCGCGGCGCCAAGTGGGAAAGGGTGGTGTCGAGGCTGAAGGCAGCAGCAAAGCCCGCAGCCCCCAGGTCTGTGGGGCTACGCAAGCGGTTCCCAAAGAGCTTTAGAACAAGGCATAGTTTTCCCTGCTGGCTCTCTGGGCGGGGGACCCATCTGCAGCCGTATGGCCATTTTTGAGCCTGGAGCAGTGCCAAGTGGGAAAGGGTGGTTTTGAGGGTGAAGGCAGCAGGAAAGCCCGCAGCCCCCAGGTCTGTGGGGCTACGCAAGCGGTTCCCAAAGAGCTTTAGAACAAGGCATAGTTTTCCCTGCTGGCTCTTTGGGCGGGGGACCCATCTCCAGCCATATGGCCATTTTTGTGCCTGGCACGGCGCCAAGTGGGAAAGGGTGGTGTCGAGGCTGAAGGCAGCAGGAAAGCCCGCAGCCCCCACGTCTGTGGGGCCAAGCAAGCGGTTCCCAAAGAGCTTTAGAACAAGGCATAGTTTTCCCTGCTGGCTCTTTGGGCCTGGGACCCATCTCCAGCCATAGGCCATTTTTGTGCTTGATAGGGCGCCAAGTGGGAAAGGGTGGCTTTGAGGCTGAAGGCAGCAGGAAAGCCTGCAGCCCCCAGGTCTGTGGGGCTATGCAAGCAGTTCCCAAAGAGCTTTAGAACAAGGCATAGTTTTCCCTGCTGGCTCTTTGTTCGGGGGACCCATCTCCAGCCATAGGCCATTTTTGTGCCTGGCCCGGCGCCCAGTGGGAAAGGGTGGCTTTGAGGCTTGAAGGCAGCAGGAAAGCCCGCAGCCCCCAGGTCTGTGGGGCTACGCAAGCGGTTCCCAAAGAGCTTTAGAACAAGGCATAGTTTTCCCTGCTGGCTCTTTGGGCATGGGACCCATCTCCACCCATAGGCCATTTTTGAGCCTGGCGCGGCGCCAAGTGGGAAAGGGTTGTGTCGAGGCTAAAGGCAGCAGGAAAGCCCGCAGCCCCCAGGTCTGTGGGGCTACGCAAGCGGTTCCCAAAGAGCTTTAGAACAAGGCATAGTTTTCCCTGCTGGCTCTTTGGGCGGGGGACCCATCTCCAGCCGTATGGCCATTTTTGTGCCTGGCGCAGCGCCAAGTGGGAAAGGGTGGTTTTGAGGCTGAAGGCAGCAGCAAAGCCCGCAGCCCCCAGGTCTGTGGGGCTACGCAAGCGGTTCCCAAAGAGCTTTAGAACAAGGCATAGTTTTCCCTGCTGGCTCTTTGGGCGGGGGACCCATCTCCAGCCGTATGGCCATTTTTGTGCCTGGCCGGGGGCCAAGTGGGAAAGGGTGGTTTTGAGGCTGAAGGCAGCAGGAAAGCCCGCAGCCCCCAGGTCTGTGCGGCTACGCAAGCGGTTCCCAAAGAGCTTTAGAACAAGGCATAGTTTTCCCTGCTGGCTCTTTGGGCATGGGACCCATCTCCAGCCATAGGCCATTTTTGTGCTTGATAGGGCGCCAAGTGGGAAAGGGTTGCTTTGAGGCTGAAGACAGCAGGAAAGCCCGCAGCCCCCAGGTCTGTGGGGCTACGCAAGCGGTTCCCAAAGAGCTTTAGAACAAGGCATAGTTTTCGCTGCTGGCTCTCTGGGCGGGGGACCCATCTCCAGCCGTATGGCCATTTTTGAGCCTGGCGCGGCGCCAGGTGGGAAAGGGTGGCTTTGAGGCTGAAGGCAGGAGCAAAGCCTGCAGCCCCCAGGTCTGTGGTGCTACGCAAGCGGTTCCCAAAGAGCTTTAGAACAAGCCATAGTTTTCCCTGCTGGCTCTTATGGCATGGGACCCATCTCCAGCCATAGGCCATTTTTGTGCCTGGCGCGAAGCCAAGTGGGAAAGGGTGCTGTCGAGGCTGAAGGCAGCAGGAAAGCCCGCAGCCCCAAGCTCTGTGGGGCTACGCAAGCGGTTCCCAAAGAGCTTTAGAACAAGGCATAGTTTTCCCTGCTGGCTCTTTGGGCGGGGGACCCATCTCCAGTCGTATGGCTATTTTTATGCCTGGCGTGTTGCGTAGTGGGAAAGGGTGGTTTTGAGGCTGAAGGCAGCAGGAAAGCCTGCATCCCCCAGGTCTGTGGGGCTACGCAAGCGGTTCCCAAAGAGCTTTAGAACAAGGCATAGTTTTCCCTACTGGCTCTTTGGGCGGGGGACCCATCTCCAGCCGTATGGCCATTTTTGTGCCTGATGCGGCGCAAAGTGGGAAAGGGTGGCTTTGAGGCTGAAGGCAGGAGGAAAGCCCGCAGCCCCCAGGTCTGTGCGGCTACGCAAGCGGTTCCCAAAGAGCTTTAGAACAACGGCATAGTTTTCCCTGCTGGCTCTTTGGGCGGGGGACCCATCTCCAGCCGTACGGCCATTTTTGTGCCTGGCGCGGAGCCAAGAGGGAAAGGGTGGTGTCGAGGCTAAAGGCAGCAGGAAAGCCCGCAGCCCCCAGGTCTGTGGGGCTACACAAGCGGTTCCCAAAGAGCTTTAGAACAAGGCATAGTTTTCCCTGCTGGCTCTTTGGGTGGGGGACCCATCTCCAGCCGTATGGCTATTTTTGTGCCTGACGCGGTGCGTAGTGGCATAGGGTGGTTTTGAGGCTGAAGGCAGCAGGAAAGCCCGCAGCCCCCACGTCTGTGGGGCCAAGCAAGCGGTTCCCAAAGAGCTTTAGAACAAGGCATAGTTTTCCCTGCTGGCTCTTTGGGCGGGGGACCCATCTCCAGCCGTATGGCCATTTTTGTGCCTGGCGCGGTGCGTAGTGGGAAAGGGTGGTTTTGACGCTGAAGGCAGCAGGAAAGCCCGCAGCCCCCACGTCTGTGGGGCTACGCAAGCGGTTCACCAAAGAGCTTTAGAACAAGGCATAGTTTTCCCTGCTGGCTCTTTGGGCAGGGGACCCATCTCCAGCCGTATGGCCATTTTTGTCCCTGGCCCGGCGCCAAGTGGGAAAGGGTGGTGTCGAGGCTGAAGGCAGCAGCAAAGCCTGCAGCCCCCAGGTCTGTGGGGCCAAGCAAGCGGTTCCCAAAGAGCTTTAGAACAAGGCATAGTTTTCCCTGCTGGCTCTTTGGGCATGGGACCCATCTCCAGCCGTATGGCCATTTTTGTCCCTGGCCCGGCGCCAAGTGGAAAGGGTGGCTTTGAGGCTGAAGGCAGCAGGAAAGCCCGCAGCCCCCAGGTCTGTGGGGCTACGCAAGCGGTTCCCAAAGAGCTTTAGAACAAGGCATAGTTTTCCCTGCTGGCTCTTTGTTCGGGGGACCCATCTCCAGCCATATGGCCATTTTTGTGCCTGGCGAAGCCCCAAGTGCGAAAGGGTGGCTTTGAGGCTGAAGGCAGCAGGAAAGCCCGCAGCCCCCAGGTCTGTGGGGCTACGCAAGCGGTTCCCAAAGAGCTTTAGAACAAGGCATAGTTTTCCCTGCTGGCTCTTTTGGCAGGGGACCCATCTCCAGCCGTATGGCCATTTTTGTGCCTGGCCCGGCGCCAAGAGGGAAAGGGTGGCTTTGAGACTGAAGGCAGCAGGAAAGCCCGCAGCCCCCAGGTCTGTGGGGCTACGCAAGCGGTTCCCAAAGAGCTTTAGAACAAGGCATAGTTTTCCCTGCTGGCTCTCTGGGCGGGGGACCCATCTCCAGCCGTATGGCCATTTTTGAGCCTGGAGCAGTGCCAAGTGGGAAAGGGTGGTGTCGAGGCTGAAGGCAGCAGGAAAGCCCGCAGCCCCCAGGTCTGTGGGGCTACGCAAGCAGTTCCCAAAGAGCTTTAGAACAAGGCATAATTTTCCCTGCTGGCTCTTTGGGCGGGGGACCCATCTCCAGCCATATGGCCATTTTTGTGCCTGGCGCGAAGCCAAGTGGGAAAGGGTGGTTTTGAGGCTGAAGGCAGCAGCAAAGCCTGCAGCCCCCAGGTCTGTGGGGCTACGCAAGCGGTTCCCAAAGAGCTTTAGAACAAGGCATAATTTTCCCTGCTGGCTCTTTGGGCGGGGGACCCATCTCCAGCCGTATGGCCATTTTTGTGCCTGGCCGGGGGCCAAGTGGGAAAGGGTGGTTTTGAGGCTGAAGGCAGCAGGAAAGCCCGCAGCCCCCACGTGTGTGGGGCTACGCAAGCGGTTCCCAAAGAGCTTTAGAACAAGGCATAGTTTTCCCTGCTGGCTCTTTGGGCATGGGACTCATCTCCAGCCATAGGCCATTTTTGTGCCTGGCGCGGCGCCAAGTGGGTAAGGGTGGTGTCGAGGCTGAAGGCAGCAGCAAAGCCTGCAGCCCCCAGGTCTGTGGGGCCAAGCAAGCGGTTCCCAAAGAGCTTTAGAAGAAGGCATAGTTTTCCCTGCTGGCTCTTTGGGCATGGGACTCATCTCCAGCCGTATGGCCATTTTTGTCCCTGGCCCGGCGCCAAATGGAAAGGGTGGCTTTGAGGCTGAAGGCAGCAGGAAAGCCCGCAGCCCCCAGGTCTGTGGGGCTACGCAAGCGGTTCCCAAAGAGCTTTAGAACAAGGCATAGTTTTCCCTGCTGGCTCTTTGGGCGGGGGACCCATCTCCAGCCATATGGCCATTTTTGTGCCTGGCGAAGCCCCAAGTGCGAAAGGGTGGCTTTGAGGCTGAAGGCAGCAGGAAAGCCCGCAGCCCCCAGGTCTGTGGGGCTACGCAAGCGGTTCCCAAAGAGCTTTAGAACAAGGCATAGTTTTCCCTACTGGCTCTTTTGGCAGGGGACCCATCTCCAGCCGTATGGCCATTTTTGAACCTGGAGCAGTGCCAAGTGGGAAAGGGTGGCTTTGAGGCTTGAAGGCAGCAGGAAAGCCCGCAGCCCCCACGTCTGTGGGGCTACGCAAGCGGTTCCCAAAGAGCTTTAGAACAAGGCATAATTTTCCCTGCTGGCTCTTTGGTCGGGGGACCCATCTCCAGCCATATGGCCATTTTTGTGCCTGGCGCAGCGCCAAGTGGGAAAGGGTGGTTTTGAGGCTGAAGGCAGCAGGAAAGCCCGCAGCCCCCAGGTCTGTGGGGCTACGCAAGCGGTTCCCAAAGAGCTTTAGAACAAGGCATAATTTTCCCTGCTGGCTCTTTGGGCGGGGGACCCATCTCCAGCCGTATGGCCATTTTTGTGCCTGGCCGGGGGCCAAGTGGGAAAGGGTGGTTTTGAGGCTGAAGGCAGCAGGAAAGCCCGCAGCCCCCACGTGTGTGGGGCTACGCAAGCGGTTCCCAAAGAGCTTTAGAACAAGGCATAGTTTTCCCTGCTGGCTCTTTGGGCATGGGACCCATCTCCAGCCATAGGCCATTTTTGTGCTTGATAGGGCGCCAAGTGGGAAAGGGTGGTGTCGAGGCTGAAGGCAGCAGGAAAGCCCGCAGCCCCCAGGTCTGTGCGGCTACGCAAGCGGTTCCCAAAGAGCTTTAGAACAAGGCATAATTTTCCCTGCTGGCTCTTTGGGCGGGGGACCCATCTCCAGCCGTATGGCCATTTTTGTGCCTGGCCGGGGGCCAAGTGGGAAAGGGTGGTTTTGAGGCTGAAGGCAGCAGGAAAGCCCGCAGCCCCCACGTGTGTGGGGCTACGCAAGCGGTTCCCAAAGAGCTTTAGAACAAGGCATAGTTTTCCCTGCTGGCTCTTTGGGCATGGGACCCATCTCCAGCCATAGGCCATTTTTGTGCTTGATAGGGCGCCAAGTGGGAAAGGGTGGTGTCGAGGCTGAAGGCAGCAGGAAAGCCCGCAGCCCCCAGGTCTGTGGGGCTACGCAAGCGGTTCCCAAAGAGCTTTAGAACAAGGCATAATTTTCCCTGCTGGCTTTTTGGGCGGGGGACCCATCTCCAGCCGTACGGCCATTTTTGTGGCTGGCGCGGCGCCAAGAGGGAAAGGGTGGTGTCGAGGCTAAAGGCAGCAGGAAAGCCCGCAGCCCCCAGGTCTGTGGAGCTACGCAAGCAGTTCCCAAAGAGCTTTAGAACAAGGCATAGTTTTCCCTGCTGGCTCTTTGGGCGGGGGACCCATCTCCAGCCGTATGGCCATTTTTGTGCATGGCGCAGCGCCAAGTGGGAAAGGGTGGCTTTGAGGCTGAAGGCAGCAGGAAAGCCCGCAGCCCCCAGGTCTGTGGGGCTACGCAAGCGGTTCCCAAAGACCTTTAGAACAAGGCATAGTTTTCCCTGCTGGCTCTTTGGGCATGGGACCCATCTCCACCCATAGGCCATTTTTGTGCCTGATAGGGCGCCAAGTGAGAAAGGGTGGCTTTGAGGCTAAAGACAGCAGGAAAGCCTGCAGCCCCCAGGTCTGTGGGGCTACGCAAGCGGTTCCCAAAGAGCTTTAGAACAAGGCATAGTTTTCCCTGCTGGCTCTTTGGGTGGGGGACCCATCTCCAGCCGTATGGCTATTTTTGTGCCTGACGCGGTGCGTAGTGGCATAGGGTGGTTTTGAGGCTGAAGGCAGCAGTAAAGCCCGCAGCCCCCACGTCTGTGGGGCCAAGCAAGCGGTTCCCAAAGAGCTTTAGAACAAGGCATAGTTTTCCCTGCTGGCTCTTTGGGCGGGGGACCCATCTCCAGCCGTATGGCCATTTTTGTGCCTGGCGCGGTGCGTAGTGGGAAAGGGTGGTTTTGACGCTGAAGGCAGCAGGAAAGCCCGCAGCCCCCAGGTCTGTGGGGCTACGCAAGCGGTTCACCAAAGAGCTTTAGAACAAGGCATAGTTTTCCCTGCTGGCTCTTTGGGCAGGGGACCCATCTCCAGCCATAGGCCATTTTTGTCCCTGGCCCGGCGCCAAGTGGGAAAGGGTGGTGTTGAGGCTGAAGGCAGCAGCAAAGACTGCAGCCCCCAGGTCTGTGGGGCCAAGCAAGCGGTTCCCAAAGAGCTTTAGAACAAGGCATAGTTTTCCCTGCTGGCTCTTTGGGCGGGGGACCCATCTCCAGCCGTATGGCCATTTTTGTGCCTGGCGCGGCGCCAAGTGGGTAAGGGTGGTGTCGAGGCTGAAGGCAGCAGGAAAGCCCGCAGCCCCCACGTCTGTGGGGCCAAGCAAGCGGTTCCCAAAGAGCTTTAGAACAAGGCATAGTTTTCCCTGCTGGCTCTTTGGGCGGGGGACCCATCTCCAGCCGTATGGCCATTTTTGTGCCTGGCGCGGTGCGTAGTGGGAAAGGGTGGTTTTGACGCTGAAGGCAGCAGGAAAGCCCGCAGCCCCCAGGTCTGTGGGGCTACGCAAGCGGTTCCCAAAGAGCTTTAGAACAAGGCATAGTTTTCCCTGCTGGCTCTTTGGGCGGGGGACCCATCTCCAGCCGTATGGCCATTTTTGTGCCTGCCGCGGCGCCAAGTGGGTAAGGGTGGTGTCGAGGCTGAAGGCAGCAGCAAAGCCTGCAGCCCCCAGGTCTGTGGGGCCAAGCAAGCGGTTCCCAAAGAGCTTTAGAAGAAGGCATAGTTTTCCCTGCTGGCTCTTTGGGCATGGGACCCATCTCCAGCCGTATGGCCATTTTTGTCCCTGGCCCGGCGCCAAATGGAAAGGGTGGCTTTGAGGCTGAAGGCAGCAGGAAAGCCCGCAGCCCCCAGGTCTGTGGGGCTACGCAAGCGGTTCCCAAAGAGCTTTAGAACAAGGCATAGTTTTCCCTGCTGGCTCTTTGGGCGGGGGACCCATCTCCAGCCATATGGCCATTTTTGTGCCTCGCGAAGCCCCAAGTGCGAAAGGGTGGCTTTGAGGCTGAAGGCAGCAGGAAAGCCCGCAGCCCCCAGGTCTGTGGGGCTACGCAAGCGGTTCCCAAAGAGCTTTAGAACAAGGCATAGTTTTCCCTGCTGGCTCTTTTGGCAGGGGACCCATCTCCAGCCGTATGGCCATTTTTGAACCTGGAGCAGTGCCAAGTGGGAAAGGGTGGTGTCGTGGCTGAAGGCAGCAGGAAAGCCCGCAGCCCCCAGGTCTGTGGGGCTACGCAAGCAGTTCCCAAAGAGCTTTAGAACAAGGCATAGTTTTCCCTGCTGGCTCTTTGGGCGGGGGACCCATCTCCAGCCATAGGCCATTTTTGTGCCTGGCCCGGCGCCCAGTGGGAAAGGGTGGCTTTGAGGCTTGAAGGCAGCAGGAAAGCCCGCAGCCCCCACGTCTGTGGGGCTACGCAAGCGGTTCCCAAAGAGCTTTAGAACAAGGCATAATTTTCCCTGCTGGCTCTTTGGTCGGGGGACCCATCTCCAGCCATATGGCCATTTTTGTGCCTGGCCGGGGGCCAAGTGGGAAAGGGTGGTTTTGAGGCTGAAGGCAGCAGGAAAGCCCGCAGCCCCCACGTGTGTGGGGCTACGCAAGCGGTTCCCAAAGAGCTTTAGAACAAGGCATAGTTTTCCCTGCTGGCTCTTTGGGCATGGGACCCATCTCCAGCCATAGGCCATTTTTGTGCTTGATAGGGCGCCAAGTGGGAAAGGGTGGTGTCGAGGCTAAAGGCAGCAGGAAAGCCCGCAGCCCCCAGGTCTGTGCGGCTACGCAAGCGGTTCCCAAAGAGCTTTAGAACAAGGCATAATTTTCCCTGCTGGCTCTTTGGGCGGGGGACCCATCTCCAGCCGTATGGCCATTTTTGTGCCTGGCCGGGGGCCAAGTGGGAAAGGGTGGTGTCGAGGCTAAAGGCAGCAGGAAAGCCCGCAGCCCCCAGGTCTGTGGAGCTACGCAAGCAGTTCCCAAAGAGCTTTAGAACAAGGCATAGTTTTCCCTGCTGGCTCTTTGGGCGGGGGACCCATCTCCAGCCGTATGGCCATTTTTGTGCATGGCGCAGCGCCAAGTGGGAAAGGGTGGCTTTGAGGCTGAAGGCAGCAGGAAAGCCCGCAGCCCCCAGGTCTGTGGGGCTACGCAAGCGGTTCCCAAAGACCTTTAGAACAAGGCATAGTTTTCCCTGCTGGCTCTTTGGGCATGGGACCCATCTCCACCCATAGGCCATTTTTGTGCCTGATAGGGCGCCAAGTGAGAAAGGGTGGCTTTGAGGCTAAAGACAGCAGGAAAGCCTGCAGCCCCCAGGTCTGTGGGGCTACGCAAGCGGTTCCCAAAGAGCTTTAGAACAAGGCATAGTTTTCCCTGCTGGCTCTTTGGGTGGGGGACCCATCTCCAGCCGTATGGCTATTTTTGTGCCTGACGCGGTGCGTAGTGGCATAGGGTGGTTTTGAGGCTGAAGGCAGCAGGAAAGCCCGCAGCCCCCACGTCTGTGGGGCCAAGCAAGCGGTTCCCAAAGAGCTTTAGAACAAGGCATAGTTTTCCCTGCTGGCTCTTTGGGCATGGGACCCATCTCCAGCCGTATGGCCATTTTTGTCCCTGGCCCGGCGCCAAGTGGGAAAGGGTGGCTTTGAGGCTGAAGGCAGCAGGAAAGCCCGCAGCCCCCAGGTCTGTGGGGCTACGCAAGCGGTTCCCAAAGAGCTTTAGAACAAGGCATAGTTTTCCCTGCTGGCTCTTTGGGTGGGGGACCCATCTCCAGCCGTATGGCCATTTTTGTGCCTGATAGGGCGCCAAGTGGGAAAGGGTGGTGTCGAGGCTGAAGACAGCAGGAAAGCCCGCAGCCCCCACGTCTGTGGGGCCAAGCAAGCGGTTCCCAAAGAGCTTTAGAACAAGGCATAGTTTTCCCTGCTGGCTCTTTGGGCATGGGACCCATCTCCAGCCATAGGCCATTTTTGTGCCTGATAGGGCGCCAAGTGGGAAAGGGTGGTGTCGAGGCTGAAGGCAGCAGGAAAGCCCGCAGCCCCCAGGTCTGTGGGGCTACGCAAGCGGTTCCCAAAGAGCTTTAGAACAAGGCATAGTTTTCCCTGCTGGCTCTTTGGGTGGGGGACCCATCTCCAGACGTATGGCTATTTTTGTGCCTGGCGCGGTGCGTAGTGGCATAGGGTGGTTTTGAGGCTGAAGGCAGCAGGAAAGCCCGCAGCCCCCACGTCTGTGGGGCCAAGCAAGCGGTTCCCAAAGAGCTTTAGAACAAGGCATAGTTTTCCCTGCTGGCTCTTTGGGCGGGGGACCCATCTCCAGCCATATGGCCATTTTTGAGCCTGGAGCAGTGCCAAGTGGGAAAGGGTGGTGTCGAGGCTGAAGGCAGCAGGAAAGCCCGCAGCCCCCACGTCTGTGGGGCCAAGCAAGCGGTTCCCAAAGAGCTTTAGAACAAGGCATAGTTTTCCCTGCTGGCTCTTTGGGCATGGGACCCATCTCCAGCCATAGGCCATTTTTGTGCCTGGCGCGGCGCCAAGTGGGAAAGGGTGGCTTTGAGGCTGAAGGCAGCAGCTAAGCCCGCAGCCCCCAGGTCTGTGGGGCTACGCAAGCGGTTCCCAAAGAGCTTTAGAACAAGGCATAGTTTTCCCTGCTGGCTCTTTGGGCGGGGGACCCATCTCCAGCCGTATGGCCATTTTTGAGCCTGGCGCAGCGCCAAGTGGGAAAGGGTGGTGTCGAGCCTGAAGGCAGCAGGAAAGCCCGCAGCCCCCAGGTCTGTGGGGCTACGCAAGCGGTTCTGAAAGAGCTTTAGAACAAGGCATAGTTTTCCCTGCTCGCTCTTTGGGCGGGGGACCCATCTCCAGCCGTATGGCCATTTTTGTGCCTGGCGAAGCCCCAAGAGGGAAAGGGTGGCTTTGAATCTGAAGGCAGCAGGAAAGCCCGCAGCCCCCAGGTCTGTGGGGCTACGCAAGCGGTTCCCAAAGAGCTTTAGAACAAGGCATAGTTTTCCCTGCTGGCTCTTTTGGCAGGGGACCCATCTCCAGCCATATGGCCATTTTTGTGCCTGGCGCGGTGCGTAGTGGGAAAGGGTGGTGTTGAGGCTGAAGGCAGCAGAAAAGACTGCAGTCCCCAAGTTTGTGGGGCCAAGCAAGCGGTTCCCAAAGAGCTTTAGAACAAGGCATAGTTTTCCCTGCTGGCTCTTTGGGCGGGGGACCCATCTCCAGCCGTATGGACATTTTTGTGCCTGGCGCGGCGCCAAGTGGGAAAGGGTGGTGTCGAGGCTGAAGGCAGCAGCAAAGCCCGCAGCCCCCAGGTCTGTGGGGCTACGCAAGCGGTTCCCAAAGAGCTTTAGAACAAGGCATAGTTTTCCCTGCTGGCTCTCTGGGCGGGGGACCCATCTGCAGCCGTATGGCCATTTTTGAGCCTGGAGCAGTGCCAAGTGGGAAAGGGTGGTTTTGAGGGTGAAGGCAGCAGGAAAGCCCGCAGCCCCCACGTCTGTGGGGCCAAGCAAGCGGTTCCCAAAGAGCTTTAGAACAAGGCATAGTTTTCCCTGCTGGCTCTTTGGGCCTGGGACCCATCTCCAGCCATAGGCCATTTTTGTGCTTGATAGGGCGCCAAGTGGGAAAGGGTGGCTTTGAGGCTGAAGGCAGCAGGAAAGCCTGCAGCCCCCAGGTCTGTGGGGCTATGCAAGCAGTTCCCAAAGAGCTTTAGAACAAGGCATAGTTTTCCCTGCTGGCTCTTTGTTCGGGGGACCCATCTCCAGCCATAGGCCATTTTTGTGCCTGGCCCGGCGCCCAGTGGGAAAGGGTGGCTTTGAGGCTTGAAGGCAGCAGGAAAGCCCGCAGCCCCCAGGTCTGTGGGGCTACGCAAGCGGTTCCCAAAGAGCTTTAGAACAAGGCATAGTTTTCCCTGCTGGCTCTTTGGGCATGGGACCCATCTCCACCCATAGGCCATTTTTGAGCCTGGCGCGGCGCCAAGTGGGAAAGGGTTGTGTCGAGGCTAAAGGCAGCAGGAAAGCCCGCAGCCCCCAGGTCTGTGGGGCTACGCAAGCGGTTCCCAAAGAGCTTTAGAACAAGGCATAGTTTTCCCTGCTGGCTCTTTGGGCGGGGGACCCATCTCCAGCCGTATGGCCATTTTTGTGCCTGGCGCAGCGCCAAGTGGGAAAGGGTGGTTTTGAGGCTGAAGACAGCAGGAAAGCCCGCAGCCCCCAGGTCTGTGGGGCTACGCAAGCGGTTCCCAAAGAGCTTTAGAACAAGGCATAGTTTTCCCTGCTGGCTCTTTGGGCGGGGGACCCATCTCCAGCCGTATGGCCATTTTTGTGCCTGGCCGGGGGCCAAGTGGGAAAGGGTGGTTTTGAGGCTGAAGGCAGCAGGAAAGCCCGCAGCCCCCAGGTCTGTGCGGCTACGCAAGCGGTTCCCAAAGAGCTTTAGAACAAGGCATAGTTTTCCCTGCTGGCTCTTTGGGCATGGGACCCATCTCCAGCCATAGGCCATTTTTGTGCTTGATAGGGCGCCAAGTGGGAAAGGGTTGCTTTGAGGCTGAAGACAGCAGGAAAGCCCGCAGCCCCCAGGTCTGTGGGGCTACGCAAGCGGTTCCCAAAGAGCTTTAGAACAAGGCATAGTTTTCGCTGCTGGCTCTCTGGGCGGGGGACCCATCTCCAGCCGTATGGCCATTTTTGAGCCTGGCGCGGCGCCAGGTGGGAAAGGGTGGCTTTGAGGCTGAAGGCAGGAGCAAAGCCTGCAGCCCCCAGGTCTGTGGTGCTACGCAAGCGGTTCCCAAAGAGCTTTAGAACAAGCCATAGTTTTCCCTGCTGGCTCTTTTGGCATGGGACCCATCTCCAGCCATAGGCCATTTTTGTGCCTGGCGCGAAGCCAAGTGGGAAAGGGTGCTGTCGAGGCTGAAGGCAGCAGGAAAGCCCGCAGCCCCAAGCTCTGTGGGGCTACGCAAGCGGTTCCCAAAGAGCTTTAGAACAAGGCATAGTTTTCCCTGCTGGCTCTTTGGGCGGGGGACCCATCTCCAGTCGTATGGCTATTTTTATGCCTGGCGTGTTGCGTAGTGGGAAAGGGTGGTTTTGAGGCTGAAGGCAGCAGGAAAGCCTGCAGCCCCCAGGTCTGTGGGGCTACGCAAGCGGTTCCCAAAGAGCTTTAGAACAAGGCATAGTTTTCCCTACTGGCTCTTTGGGCGGGGGACCCATCTCCAGCCGTATGGCCATTTTTGTGCCTGATGCGGCGCAAAGTGGGAAAGGGTGGCTTTGAGGCTGAAGGCAGGAGGAAAGCCCGCAGCCCCCAGGTCTGTGCGGCTACGCAAGCGGTTCCCAAAGAGCTTTAGAACAACGGCATAGTTTTCCCTGCTGGCTCTTTGGGCGGGGGACCCATCTCCAGCCGTACGGCCATTTTTGTGCCTGGCGCGGAGCCAAGAGGGAAAGGGTGGTGTCGAGGCTAAAGGCAGCAGGAAAGCCCGCAGCCCCCAGGTCTGTGGGGCTACACAAGCGGTTCCCAAAGAGCTTTAGAACAAGGCATAGTTTTCCCTGCTGGCTCTTTGGGTGGGGGACCCATCTCCAGCCGTATGGCTATTTTTGTGCCTGACGCGGTGCGTAGTGGCATAGGGTGGTTTTGAGGCTGAAGGCAGCAGGAAAGCCCGCAGCCCCCACGTCTGTGGGGCCAAGCAAGCGGTTCCCAAAGAGCTTTAGAACAAGGCATAGTTTTCCCTGCTGGCTCTTTGGGCGGGGGACCCATCTCCAGCCGTATGGCCATTTTTGTGCCTGGCGCGGTGCGTAGTGGGAAAGGGTGGTTTTGACGCTGAAGGCAGCAGGAAAGCCCGCAGCCCCCACGTCTGTGGGGCTACGCAAGCGGTTCACCAAAGAGCTTTAGAACAAGGCATAGTTTTCCCTGCTGGCTCTTTGGGCAGGGGACCCATCTCCAGCCGTATGGCCATTTTTGTCCCTGGCCCGGCGCCAAGTGGGAAAGGGTGGTGTCGAGGCTGAAGGCAGCAGCAAAGCCTGCAGCCCCCAGGTCTGTGGGGCCAAGCAAGCGGTTCCCAAAGAGCTTTAGAACAAGGCATAGTTTTCCCTGCTGGCTCTTTGGGCATGGGACCCATCTCCAGCCGTATGGCCATTTTTGTCCCTGGCCCGGCGCCAAGTGGAAAGGGTGGCTTTGAGGCTGAAGGCAGCAGGAAAGCCCGCAGCCCCCAGGTCTGTGGGGCTACGCAAGCGGTTCCCAAAGAGCTTTAGAACAAGGCATAGTTTTCCCTGCTGGCTCTTTGTTCGGGGGACACATCTCCAGCCATATGGCCATTTTTGTGCCTGGCGAAGCCCCAAGTGCGAAAGGGTGGCTTTGAGGCTGAAGGCAGCAGGAAAGCCCGCAGCCCCCAGGTCTGTGGGGCTACGCAAGCGGTTCCCAAAGAGCTTTAGAACAAGGCATAGTTTTCCCTGCTGGCTCTTTTGGCAGGGGACCCATCTCCAGCCGTATGGCCATTTTTGTGCCTGGCGCGGCGCCAAGAGGGAAAGGGTGGCTTTGAGACTGAAGGCAGCAGGAAAGCCCGCAGCCCCCAGGTCTGTGGGGCTACGCAAGCGGTTCCCAAAGAGCTTTAGAACAAGGCATAGTTTTCCCTGCTGGCTCTCTGGGCGGGGGACCCATCTCCAGCCGTATGGCCAGTTTTGAGCCTGGAGCAGTGCCAAGTGGGAAAGGGTGGTGTCGAGGCTGAAGGCAGCAGGAAAGCCCGCAGCCCCCAGGTCTGTGGGGCTACGCAAGCAGTTCCCAAAGAGCTTTAGAACAAGGCATAATTTTCCCTGCTGGCTCTTTGGGCGGGGGACCCATCTCCAGCCATATGGCCATTTTTGTGCCTGGCGCAGCGCCAAGTGGGAAAGGGTGGTTTTGAGGCTGAAGGCAGCAGCAAAGCCTGCAGCCCCCAGGTCTGTGGGGCTACGCAAGCGGTTCCCAAAGAGCTTTAGAACAAGGCATAATTTTCCCTGCTGGCTCTTTGGGCGGGGGACCCATCTCCAGCCGTATGGCCATTTTTGTGCCTGGCCGGGGGCCAAGTGGGAAAGGGTGGTTTTGAGGCTGAAGGCAGCAGGAAAGCCCGCAGCCCCCAGGTCTGTGGGGCTACGCAAGCGGTTCCCAAAGAGCTTTAGAACAAGGCATAGTTTTCCCTGCTGGCTCTTTGGGCATGGGACCCATCTCCAGCCATAGGCCATTTTTGTGCTTGATAGGGCGCCAAGTGGGAAAGGGTGGTGTCGAGGCTGAAGGCAGCAGGAAAGCCCGCAGCCCCCAGGTCTGTGGGGCTACCCAAGCGGTTCCCAAAGAGCTTTAGAACAAGGCATAATTTTCCCTGCTGGCTTTTTGGGCGGGGGACCCATCTCCAGCCGTACGGCCATTTTTGTGCCTGGCGCGGCGCCAAGAGGGAAAGGGTGGTGTCGAGGCTAAAGGCAGCAGGAAAGCCCGCAGCCCCCAGGTCTGTGGAGCTACGCAAGCAGTTCCCAAAGAGCTTTAGAACAAGGCATAGTTTTCCCTGCTGGCTCTTTGGGCGGGGGACCCATCTCCAGCCGTATGGCCATTTTTGTGCATGGCGCAGCGCCAAGTGGGAAAGGGTGGCTTTGAGGCTGAAGGCAGCAGGAAAGCCCGCAGCCCCCAGGTCTGTGGGGCTACGCAAGCGGTTCCCAAAGAGCTTTAGAACAAGGCATAGTTTTCCCTGCTGGCTCTTTGGGCATGGGACCCATCTCCACCCATAGGCCATTTTTGTGCCTGATAGGGCGCCAAGTGAGAAAGGGTGGCTTTGAGGCTAAAGACAGCAGGAAAGCCTGCAGCCCCCAGGTCTGTGGGGCTACGCAAGCGGTTCCCAAAGAGCTTTAGAACAAGGCATAGTTTTCCCTGCTGGCTCTTTGGGTGGGGGACCCATCTCCAGCCGTATGGCTATTTTTGTGCCTGACGCGGTGCGTAGTGGCATAGGGTGGTTTTGAGGCTGAAGGCAGCAGGAAAGCCCGCAGCCCCCACGTCTGTGGGGCCAAGCAAGCGGTTCCCAAAGAGCTTTAGAACAAGGCATAGTTTTCCCTGCTGGCTCTTTGGGCGGGGGACCCATCTCCAGCCGTATGGCCATTTTTGTGCCTGGCGCGGTGCGTAGTGGGAAAGGGTGGTTTTGACGCTGAAGGCAGCAGGAAAGCCCGCAGCCCCCAGGTCTGTGGGGCTACGCAAGCGGTTCACCAAACAGCTTTAGAACAAGGCATAGTTTTCCCTGCTGGCTCTTTGGGCAGGGGACCCATCTCCAGCCGTATGGCCATTTTTGTCCCTGGCCCGGCGCCAAGTGGGAAAGGGTGGTGTTGAGGCTGAAGGCAGCAGCAAAGACTGCAGCCCCCAGGTCTGTGGGGCTACGCAAGCGGTTCCCAAAGAGCTTTAGAACAAGGCATAGTTTTCCCTGCTGGCTCTTTGGGCGGGGGACCCATCTCCAGCCGTATGGCCATTTTTGTGCCTGGCCCGGCGCCAAGTGGGAAAGGGTGGCTTTGAGGCTGAAGGCAGCAGGAAAGCCCGCAGCCCCCAGGTCTGTGGGGCTACGCAAGCGGTTCCCAAAGAGCTTTAGAACAAGGCATAGTTTTCCCAGCTGGCTCTTAGGGCATGGGACCCATCTCCAGCCGTATGGCCATTTTTGAGCCTGGAGCAGTGCCAAGTGGGAAAGGGTGGTTTTGAGGGTGAAGGCAGCAGGAAAGCCCGCAGCCCCCAGGTCTGTGGGGCTACGCAAGCGGTTCCCAAAGAGCTTTAGAACAAGGCATAGTTTTCCCTGCTGGCTCTTTGGGCGGGGGACCCATCTCCAGCCGTATGGCCATTTTTGTGCCTGTCGCGGCGCCAAGTTTGAAAGGGTGGTGTCGAGGCTGAAGGCAGCAGGAAAGCCCGCAGCCCCCAGGTCTGTGGGGCCAAGCAAGCGGTTCCCAAAGAGCTTTAGAACAAGGCATAGTTTTCCCTGCTGGCTCTTTGGGCATGGGACCCATCTCCAGCCATAGGCCATTTTTGTGCTTGATAGGGCGCCAAGTGGGAAAGGGTGGTGTCAAGGCTGAAGGCAGCAGGAAAGCCCGCAGCCCCCAGGTGTGTGGGGCTACGCAAGCGGTTCCCAAAGAGCTTTAGAACAAGGCATAGTTTTCCCTGCTGGCTCTTTTGGCATGGGACCCATCTCCAGCCATAGGCCATTTTTGTGCTTGATAGGGCGCCAAGTGGGAAAGGGTTGCTTTGAGGCTGAAGACAGCAGGAAAGCCCGCAGCCCCCAGGTCTGTGGGCCTACGCAAGCGGTTCCCAAAGAGCTTTAGAACAAGGCATAGTTTTCCCAGCTGGCTCTTAGGGCATGGGACCCATCTCCAGCCATAGGCCATTTTTGTGCCTGGCGCGAAGCCAAGTGGGAAAGGGTGCTGTCGAGGCTGAAGGCAGCAGGAAAGCCCGCAGCCCCAAGGTCTGTGGGGCTACGCAAGCGGTTCCCAAAGAGCTTTAGAACAAGGCATAGTTTTCCCTGCTGGCTCTTTGGGCGGGGGACCCATCTCCAGTCGTATGGCTATTTTTATGCCTGGCGCGTTGCGTAGTGGGAAAGGGTGGTTTTGAGGCTGAAGGCAGCAGGAAAGCCTGCAGCCCCCAGGTCTGTGGGGCTACGCAAGCAGTTCCCAAAGAGCTTTAGAACAAGGCATAGTTTTCCCTGCTGGCTCTTTGGGCGGGGGACCCATCTCCAGCCGTATGGCCTTTTTTGTGCCTGATGCGGCGCAAAGTGGGAAAGGGTGGCTTTGAGGCTGAAGGCAGCAGGAAAGCCCGCAGCCCCCAGGTCTGTGCGGCTACGCAAGCGGTTCCCAAAGAGCTTTAGAACAAGGCATAGTTTTCCCTGCTGGCTCTTTGGGCGGGGGACCCATCTCCAGCCGTACGGCCATTTTTGTGCCTGGCGCGGCGCCAAGAGGGAAAGGGTGGTGTCGAGGCTAAAGGCAGCAGGAAAGCCCGCAGCCCCCAGGTCTGTGGGGCTACGCAAGCGGTTCCCAAAGAGCTTTAGAACAAGGCATAGTTTTCCCTGCTGGCTCTTTGGGCGGGGGACCCATCTCCAGCCGTATGGCCATTTTTGTGCATGGCGCAGCGCCAAGTGGGAAATGGTGGTATCGAGGCTGAAGGCAGCAGGAAAGCCCGCAGCCCCCAGGTCTGTGGGGCTACGCAAGCGGTTCCCAAAGAGCTTTAGAACAAGGCATAGTTTTCCCTGCTGGCTCTTTGGGCATGGGACCCATCTCCACCCATAGGCCATTTTTGTGCCTGATAGGGCGCCAAGTGGGAAAGGGTGGCTTTGAGGCTGAAGACAGCAGGAAAGCCTGCAGCCCCAAGGTCTGTGGGGCTACGCAAGCGGTTCCCAAAGAGCTTTAGAACAAGGCATAGTTTTCCCTGCTGGCTCTTTGGGCGGGGGACCCATCTCCAGCCGTATGGCTATTTTTGTGCCTGACGCGGTGCGTAGTGGCATAGGGTGGTTTTGAGGCTGAAGGCAGCAGGAAAGGCCGCAGCCCCCACGTGTGTGGGGCTACGCAAGCGGTTCCCAAAGAGCTTTAGAACAAGGCATAGTTTTCCCTGCTGGCTCTTTGGGCATGGGACCCATCTCCAGCCATAGGCCATTTTTGTGCTTGATAGGGCGCCAAGTGGGAAAGGGTGGCTTTGAGGCTGAAGGCAGCAGCAAAGCCTGCAGCCCCCAGGTCTGTGGGGCCAAGCAAGCGGTTCCCAAAGAGCTTTAGAACAAGGCATAGTTTTCCCTGCTGGCTCTTTGGGCGGGGGACCCATCTCCAGCCACAGGCCATTTTTGTGCCTGGCCCGGCGCCCAGTGGGAAAGGGTGGCTTTGAGGCTTGAATGCAGCAGGAAAGCCCGCAGCCCCCAGGTCTGTAGGGCTACGCAAGCGGTTCCCAAAGAGCTTTAGAACAAGGCATAGTTTTCCCTGCTGGCTCTTTGGGCGGGGGACCCATCTCCAGCCGTATGGCCATTTTTGTGCCTGGCCGGGGGCCAAGTGGGAAAGGGTGGTTTTGAGGCTGAAGGCAGCAGGAAAGCCCGCAGCCCCCAGGTGTGTGGGGCTACGCAAGCGGTTCCCAAAGAGCTTTAGAACAAGGCATAGTTTTCCCTGCTGGCTCTTTGGGCATGGGACCCATCTCCAGCCATAGGCCATTTTTGTTCTTGATAGGGCGCCAAGTGGGAAAGGGTGGTGTCGAGGCTGAAGGCAGCAGGAAAGCCCGCAGCCCCCAGGTCTGTGGGGCTACGCAAGCGGTTCCCAAAGAGCTTTAGAACAAGGCATAGTTTTCCCTGCTGGCTCTCTGGGTGGGGGACCCATCTCCAGCCGTATGGCCATTTTTGAGCCTGGCGCGGCGCCAGGTGGGAAAGGGTGGCTTTGAGGCTGAAGGCAGGAGCAAAGCCTGCAGCCCCCAGGTTTGTGGTGCTACGCAAGCGGTTCCCAAAGAGCTTTAGAACAAGGCATAGTTTTCCCAGCTGGCTCTTAGGGCATGGGACCCATCTCCAGCCATAGGCCATTTTTGTGCCTGGCGCGAAGCCAAGTGGGAAAGGGTGCTATCGAGGCTGAAGGCAGCAGGAAAGCCTGCAGCCCCCAGGTGTGTGGGGCTACGCAAGCGGTTCCCAAAGAGCTTTAGAACAAGGCATAATTTTCCCTGCTGGCTCTTTGGGCGGGGGACCCATCTCCAGCCGGATGGCTATTTTTGTGCCTGGCGCGGTGCGTAGTGGCATAGGATGGTTTTGAGGCTGAAGGCAGCAGGAAAGCCTGCAGCCCCCAGGTCTGTGCGGCTACACAAGCGGATCACAAAGAGCTTTAGAACAAGGCATAGTTTTCCCTGCTGGCTCTTTGGGCGGGGGACCCATCTCCAGCCGTATGGCCATTTTTGTGCCTGGCCCGGCGCCAAGTGGGAAAGGGTGGCTTTGAGGCTGAAGGCAGCAGCAAACCCCGCAGCCCCCAGGTCTGTGCGGCTACGCAAGCGGTTCCCAAAGAGCTTTAGAACAAGGCATAGTTTTCCCTGCTGGCTCTTTGGGCGGGGGACCCATCTCCAGCCGTACGGCCATTTTTGTGCATGGCGCAGCGCCAAGTGGGAAAGGGTGGCTTTGACGCTGAAGGCAGCACAAACCCTGCAGCCCCAGGTCTGTGGGGCTACGCAAGCGGTTCCCAAAGAGCTTTAGAACAAGGCATAGTTTTCCCTGCTGGCTCTTTGGGCGGGGGACCCATCTCCAGCCGTATGGCCATTTTTGTGCCTGGCGCGGCGCCAAGAGGGAAAGGGTGGCTTTGAGGCTGAAGGCAGCAGGAAAGCCCGCAGCCCCCAGGTCTGTGGGGCTACGCAAGCGGTTCCCAAAGAGCTTTAGAACAAGGCATAGTTTTCCCTGCTGGCTCTCTGGGCGGGGGACCCATCTCCAGCCGTATGGCCATTTTTGAGCCTGGAGCAGTGCCAAGTGGGAAAGGGTGGTTTTGAGGGTGAAGGCAGCAGGAAAGCCCGCAGCCCCCAGGTGTGTGGGGCTACGCAAGCGGTTCCCAAAGAGCTTTAGAACAAGGCATAGTTTTCCCTGCTGGCTCTTTGGGCGGGGGACCCATCTCCAGCCGTATGGCCATTTTTGTGCCTGGCGCGGCGCCAAGTGGGAAAGGGTGGTGTCGAGGCTGAAGGCAGCAGGAAAGCCCGCAGCCCCCAGGTCTGTGGGGCCAAGCAAGCGGTTCCCAAAGAGCTTTAGAACAAGGCATAGTTTTCCCTGCTGGCTCTTTGGGCATGGGACCCATCTCCAGCCATAGGCCATTTTTGTGCTTGATAGGGCGCCAAGTGGGAAAGGGTGGCTTTGAGGCTGAAGGCAGCAGCAAAGCCTGCAGCCCCCAGGTCTGTGGGGCCAAGCAAGCGGTTCCCAAAGAGCTTTAGAACAAGGCATAGTTTTCCCTGCTGGCTCTTTGGGCGGGGGACCCATCTCCAGCCACAGGCCATTTTTGTGCCTGGCCCGGCGCCCAGTGGGAAAGGGTGGCTTTGAGGCTTGAATGCAGCAGGAAAGCCCGCAGCCCCCAGGTCTGTGCGGCTACGCAAGCGGTTCCCAAAGAGCTTTAAAACAAGGCATAATTTTCCCTGCTGGCTCTTTGGGCGGGGGACCCATCTCCAGCCGTATGGCCATTTTTGTGCCTGGCCGGGGGTCAAGTGGGAAAGGGTGGTTTTGAGGCTGAAGGCAGCAGGAAAGCCCGCAGCCCCCAGGTGTGTGGGGCTACGCAAGCGGTTCCCAAAGAGCTTTAGAACAAGGCATAGTTTTCCCTGCTGGCTCTTTGGGCATGGGACCCATCTCCAGCCATAGGCCATTTTTGTGCTTGATAGGGCGCCAAGTGGGAAAGGGTGGTGTCGAGGCTGAAGGCAGCAGGAAAGCCCGCAGCCCCCAGGTCTGTGGGGCTACGCAAGCGGTTCCCAAAGAGCTTTAGAATAAGGCATAGTTTTCCCTGCTGGCTCTTTGGGCGGGGGACCCATCTCCAGCCGTATGGCTATTTTTGTGCCTGGCGCGGTGCGTAGTGGCATAGGATGGTTTTGAGGCTGAAGGCAGCAGGAAAGCCTGCAGCCCCCAGGTCTGTGCGGCTACACAAGCGGATCACAAAGAGCTTTAGAACAAGGCATAGTTTTCCCTGCTGGCTCTTTGGGCGGGGGACCCATCTCCAGCCGTATGGCCATTTTTGCGCCTGGCCCGGCGCCAAGTGGGAAAGGGTGGCTTTGAGGCTGAAGGCAGCAGGAGAGCCCGCAGCCCCCAGGTCTGTGCGGCTACGCAAGCGGTTCCCAAAGAGCTTTAGAACAAGGCATAGTTTTCCCTGCTGGCTCTTTGGGCGGGGGACCCATCTCCAGCCGTACGGCCATTTTTGTGCATGGCGCAGCGCCAAGTGGGAAAGGGTGGCTTTGACGCTGAAGGCAGCACAAACCCTGCAGCCCCAGGTCTGTGGGGCTACGCAAGCGGTTCCCAAAGAGCTTTAGAACAAGGCATAGTTTTCCCTGCTGGCTCTTTGGGCGGGGGACCCATCTCCAGCCGTATGGCCATTTTTGTGCCTGGCCCGGCGCCAAGTGGGAAAGGGTGGTTTTGAGGCTGAAGGCAGCAGAAAAGCCTGCAGCCCCCAGGTCTGTGGGGCCAAGCAAGCGGTTCCCAAAGAGCTTTAGAACAAGGCATAGTTTTCCCTGCTGGCTCTTTGGGCATGGGACCCATCTCCAGCCATAGGCCATTTTTGTGCCTGGCGCGGCGCCAAGTGGGAAAGGGTGGCTTTGAGGCTGAAGGCAGCAGGAAAGCCTGCAGCCCCCAGGTGTGTGGGGCTACGCAAGCGGTTCCCAAAGAGCTTTAGAACAAGGCATAGTTTTCCCTGCTGGCTCTTTTGGCAGGGGACCCATCTCCAGCCGTATGGCCATTTTTGTCCCTGGCCCGGCGCCAAGTGGGAAAGGGTGGTGTCGAGGCTGAAGGCAGCAGCAAAGCCTGCAGCCCCCAGGTCTGTGGGGCTACGCAAGCGGTTCCCAAAGAGCTTTAGAACAAGGCATAGTTTTCCCTGCTGGCTCTTTGGGCGGGGGACCCATCTCCATCCGTATGGCCATTTTTGTGCCTGGCGTGTTGCGTAGTGGGAAAGGGTGGTTTTGAGGCTGAAGGCAGCAGGAAAGCCTGCAGCCCCCACGTCTGTGGGGCTACGCAAGCGGTTCCCAAAGAGCTTTAGAACAAGGCATAGTTTTCCCTACTGGCTCTTTGGGCGGGGGACCCATCTCCAGCCGTATGGCCATTTTTGTGCCTGATGCGGCGCAAAGTGGGAAAGGGTGGCTTTGAGGCTGAAGGCAGGAGGAAAGCCCGCAGCCCCCAGGTCTGTGCGGCTACGCAAGCGGTTCCCAAAGAGCTTTAGAACAACGGCATAGTTTTCCCTGCTGGCTCTTTGGGCGGGGGACCCATCTCCAGGCGTACGGCCATTTTTGTGCCTGGCGCGGAGCCAAGAGGGAAAGGGTGGTGTCGAGGCTAAAGGCAGCAGGAAAGCCCGCAGCCCCCAGGTCTGTGGGGCTACACAAGCGGTTCCCAAAGAGCTTTAGAACAAGGCATAGTTTTCCCTGCTGGCTCTTTGGGCGGGGGACCCATCTCCAGTCGTATGGCTATTTTTATGCCTGGCGTGTTGCGTAGTGGGAAAGGGTGGTTTTGAGGCTGAAGGCAGCAGGAAAGCCTGCAGCCCCCAGGTCTGTGGGGCTACGCAAGCGGTTCCCAAAGAGCTTTAGAACAAGGCATAGTTTTCCCTGCTGGCTCTTTGGGCGGGGGACCCATCTCCAGCCGTATGGCCATTTTTGTGCCTGATGCGGCGCAAAGTGGGAAAGGGTGGCTTTGAGGCTGAAGGCAGGAGGAAAGCCCGCAGCCCCCAGGTCTGTGGGGCTACGCAAGCGGTTCCCAAAGAGCTTTAGAACAACGGCATAGTTTTCCCTGCTGGCTCTTTGGGCGGGGGACCCATCTCCAGCCGTATGGCCATTTTTGTGCCTGGCGCGGAGCCAAGAGGGAAAGGGTGGTGTCGAGGCTAAAGGCAGCAGGAAAGCCCGCAGCCCCCAGGTCTGTGGGGCTACACAAGCGGTTCCCAAAGAGCTTTAGAACAAGGCATAGTTTTCCCTGCTGGCTCTTTGGGTGGGGGACCCATCTCCAGCCGTATGGCTATTTTTGTGCCTGACGCGGTGCGTAGTGGCATAGGGTGGTTTTGAGGCTGAAGGCAGCAGGAAAGCCCGCAGCCCCCACGTCTGTGGGGCCAAGCAATCGGTTCCCAAAGAGCTTTAGAACAAGGCATAGTTTTCCCTGCTGGCTCTTTGGGCGGGGGACCCATCTCCAGCCGTATGGCCATTTTTGTGCCTGGCGCGGTGCGTAGTGGGAAAGGGTGGTTTTGACGCTGAAGGCAGCAGGAAAGCCCGCAGCCCCCACGTCTGTGGGGCTACGCAAGCGGTTCACCAAAGAGCTTTAGAACAAGGCATAGTTTTCCCTGCTGGCTCTTTGGGCAGGGGACCCATCTCCAGCCGTATGGCCATTTTTGTCCCTGGCCCGGCGCCAAGTGGGAAAGGGTGGTGTCGAGGCTGAAGGCAGCAGCAAAGCCTGCAGCCCCCAGGTCTGTGGGGCCAAGCAAGCGGTTCCCAAAGAGCTTTAGAACAAGGCATAGTTTTCCCTGCTGGCTCTTTTGGCATGGGACCCATCTCCAGCCGTATGGCCATTTTTGTCCCTGGCCCGGCGCCAAGTGGAAAGGGTGGCTTTGAGGCTGAAGGCAGCAGGAAAGCCCGCAGCCCCCAGGTCTGTGGGGCTACGCAAGCGGTTCCCAAAGAGCTTTAGAACAAGGCATAGTTTTCCCTGCTGGCTCTTTGTTCGGGGGACCCATCTCCAGCCATATGGCCATTTTTGTGCCTGGCGAAGCCCCAAGTGCGAAAGGGTGGCTTTGAGGCTGAAGGCAGCAGGAAAGCCCGCAGCCCCCAGGTCTGTGGGGCTACGCAAGCGGTTCCCAAAGAGCTTTAGAACAAGGCATAGTTTTCCATGCTGGCTCTTTTGGCAGGGGACCCATCTCCAGCCGTATGGCCATTTTTGTGCCTGGCCCGGCGCCAAGAGGGAAAGGGTGGCTTTGAGACTGAAGGCAGCAGGAAAGCCCGCAGCCCCCAGGTCTGTGGGGCTACGCAAGCGGTTCCCAAAGAGCTTTAGAACAAGGCATAGTTTTCCCTGCTGGCTCTCTGGGCGGGGGACCCATCTCCAGCCGTATGGCCATTTTTGAGCCTGGAGCAGTGCCAAGTGGGAAAGGGTGGTGTCGAGGCTGAAGGCAGCAGGAAAGCCCGCAGCCCCCAGGTCTGTGGGGCTACGCAAGCAGTTCCCAAAGAGCTTTAGAACAAGGCATAATTTTCCCTGCTGGCTCTTTGGGCGGGGGACCCATCTCCAGCCATATGGCCATTTTTGTGCCTGGCGCAGCGCCAAGTGGGAAAGGGTGGTTTTGAGGCTGAAGGCAGCAGCAAAGCCTGCAGCCCCCAGGTCTGTGGGGCTACGCAAGCGGTTCCCAAAGAGCTTTAGAACAAGGCATAATTTTCCCTGCTGGCTCTTTGGGCGGGGGACCCATCTCCAGCCGTATGGCCATTTTTGTGCCTGGCCGGGGGCCAAGTGGGAAAGGGTGGTTTTGAGGCTGAAGGCAGCAGGAAAGCCCGCAGCCCCCAGGTCTGTGGGGCTACGCAAGCGGTTCCCAAAGAGCTTTAGAACAAGGCATAGTTTTCCCTGCTGGCTCTTTGGGCATGGGACCCATCTCCAGCCATAGGCCATTTTTGTGCTTGATAGGGCGCCAAGTGGGAAAGGGTGGTGTCGAGGCTGAAGGCAGCAGGAAAGCCCGCAGCCCCCAGGTCTGTGGGGCTACCCAAGCGGTTCCCAAAGAGCTTTAGAACAAGGCATAATTTTCCCTGCTGGCTTTTTGGGCGGGGGACCCATCTCCAGCCGTACGGCCATTTTTGTGCCTGGCGCGGCGCCAAGAGGGAAAGGGTGGTGTCGAGGCTAAAGGCAGCAGGAAAGCCCGCAGCCCCCAGGTCTGTGGGGCTACGCAAGCGGTTCCCAAAGAGCTTTAGAACAAGGCATAGTTTTCCCTGCTGGCTCTTTGGGCATGGGACCCATCTCCACCCATAGGCCATTTTTGTGCCTGATAGGGCGCCAAGTGAGAAAGGGTGGCTTTGAGGCTGAAGGCAGCAGGAAAGCCTGCAGCCCCCAGGTCTGTGGGGCTACGCAAGCGGTTCCCAAAGAGCTTTAGAACAAGGCATAGTTTTCCCTGCTGGCTCTTTGGGTGGGGGACCCATCTCCAGCCGTATGGCTATTTTTGTGCCTGACGCGGTGCGTAGTGGCATAGGGTGGTTTTGAGGCTGAAGGCAGCAGGAAAGCCCGCAGCCCCCACGTCTGTGGGGCCAAGCAAGCGGTTCCCAAAGAGCTTTAGAACAAGGCATAGTTTTCCCTGCTGGCTCTTTGGGCGGGGGACCCATCTCCAGCCGTATGGCCATTTTTGTGCCTGGCGCGGTGCGTAGTGGGAAAGGGTGGTTTTGACGCTGAAGGCAGCAGGAAAGCCCGCAGCCCCCAGGTCTGTGGGGCTACGCAAGCGGTTCACCAAACAGCTTTAGAACAAGGCATAGTTTTCCCTGCTGGCTCTTTGGGCAGGGGACCCATCTCCAGCCGTATGGCCATTTTTGTCCCTGGCCCGGCGCCAAGTGGGAAAGGGTGGTGTTGAGGCTGAAGGCAGCAGCAAAGACTGCAGCCCCCAGGTCTGTGGGGCTACGCAAGCGGTTCCCAAAGAGCTTTAGAACAAGGCATAGTTTTCCCTGCTGGCTCTTTGGGCGGGGGACCCATCTCCAGCCGTATGGCCATTTTTGTGCCTGGCCCGGCGCCAAGTGGGAAAGGGTGGCTTTGAGGCTGAAGGCAGCAGGAAAGCCCGCAGCCCCCAGGTCTGTGGGGCTACGCAAGCGGTTCCCAAAGAGCTTTAGAACAAGGCATAGTTTTCCCAGCTGGCTCTTAGGGCATGGGACCCATCTCCAGCCGTATGGCCATTTTTGAGCCTGGAGCAGTGCCAAGTGGGAAAGGGTGGTTTTGAGGGTGAAGGCAGCAGGAAAGCCCGCAGCCCCCAGGTCTGTGGGGCTACGCAAGCGGTTCCCAAAGAGCTTTAGAACAAGGCATAGTTTTCCCTGCTGGCTCTTTGGGCGGGGGACCCATCTCCAGCCGTATGGCCATTTTTGTGCCTGTCGCGGCGCCAAGTTTGAAAGGGTGGTGCCGAGGCTGAAGGCAGCAGGAAAGCCCGCAGCCCCCAGGTCTGTGGGGCCAAGCAAGCGGTTCCCAAAGAGCTTTAGAACAAGGCATAGTTTTCCCTGCTGGCTCTTTGGGCATGGGACCCATCTCCAGCCATAGGCCATTTTTGTGCTTGATACGGCGCCAAGTGGGAAAGGGTGGTGTCAAGGCTGAAGGCAGCAGGAAAGCCCGCAGCCCCCAGGTGTGTGGGGCTACGCAAGCGGTTCCCAAAGAGCTTTAGAACAAGGCATAGTTTTCCCTGCTGGCTCTTTGGGCATGGGACCCATCTCCAGCCATAGGCCATTTTTGTGCTTGATAGGGCGCCAAGTGGGAAAGGGTTGCTTTGAGGCTGAAGACAGCAGGAAAGCCCGCAGCCCCCAGGTCTGTGGGCCTACGCAAGCGGTTCCCAAAGAGCTTTAGAACAAGGCATAGTTTTCCCAGCTGGCTCTTAGGGCATGGGACCCATCTCCAGCCATAGGCCATTTTTGTGCCTGGCGCGAAGCCAAGTGGGAAAGGGTGCTGTCGAGGCTGAAGGCAGCAGGAAAGCCCGCAGCCCCAAGGTCTGTGGGGCTACGCAAGCGGTTCCCAAAGAGCTTTAGAACAAGGCATAGTTTTCCCTGCTGGCTCTTTGGGCGGGGGACCCATCTCCAGTCGTATGGCTATTTTTATGCCTGGCGCGTTGCGTAGTGGGAAAGGGTGGTTTTGAGGCTGAAGGCAGCAGGAAAGCCTGCAGCCCCCAGGTCTGTGGGGCTACGCAAGCAGTTCCCAAAGAGCTTTAGAACAAGGCATAGTTTTCCCTGCTGGCTCTTTGGGCGGGGGACCCATCTCCAGCCGTATGGCCTTTTTTGTGCCTGATGCGGCGCAAAGTGGGAAAGGGTGGCTTTGAGGCTGAAGGCAGCAGGAAAGCCCGCAGCCCCCAGGTCTGTGAGGCTACGCAAGCGGTTCCCAAAGAGCTTTAGAACAAGGCATAGTTTTCCCTGCTGGCTCTTTGGGCGGGGGACCCATCTCCAGCCGTACGGCCATTTTTGTGCCTGGCGCGGCGCCAAGAGGGAAAGGGTGGTGTCGAGGCTAAAGGCAGCAGGAAAGCCCGCAGCCCCCAGGTCTGTGGGGCTACGCAAGCGGTTCCCAAAGAGCTTTAGAACAAGGCATAGTTTTCCCTGCTGGCTCTTTGGGCGGGGGACCCATCTCCAGCCGTATGGCCATTTTTGTGCATGGCGCAGCGCCAAGTGGGAAATGGTGGTATCGAGGCTGAAGGCAGCAGGAAAGCCCGCAGCCCCCAGGTCTGTGGGGCTACGCAAGCGGTTCCCAAAGAGCTTTAGAACAAGGCATAGTTTTCCCTGCTGGCTCTTTGGGCATGGGACCCATCTCCACCCATAGGCCATTTTTGTGCCTGATAGGGCGCCAAGTGGGAAAGGGTGGCTTTGAGGCTGAAGACAGCAGGAAAGCCTGCAGCCCCAAGGTCTGTGGGGCTACGCAAGCGGTTCCCAAAGAGCTTTAGAACAAGGCATAGTTTTCCCTGCTGGCTCTTTGGGCGGGGGACCCATCTCCAGCCGTATGGCTATTTTTGTGCCTGACGCGGTGCGTAGTGGCATAGGGTGGTTTTGAGGCTGAAGGCAGCAGGAAAGGCCGCAGCCCCCACGTGTGTGGGGCTACGCAAGCGGTTCCCAAAGAGCTTTAGAACAAGGCATAGTTTTCCCTGCTGGCTCTTTGGGCATGGGACCCATCTCCAGCCATAGGCCATTTTTGTGCTTGATAGGGCGCCAAGTGGGAAAGGGTGGCTTTGAGGCTGAAGGCAGCAGCAAAGCCTGCAGCCCCCAGGTCTGTGGGGCCAAGCAAGCGGTTCCCAAAGAGCTTTAGAACAAGGCATAGTTTTCCCTGCTGGCTCTTTGGGCGGGGGACCCATCTCCAGCCACAGGCCATTTTTGTGCCTGGCCCGGCGCCCAGTGGGAAAGGGTGGCTTTGAGGCTTGAATGCAGCAGGAAAGCCCGCAGCCCCCAGGTCTGTAGGGCTACGCAAGCGGTTCCCAAAGAGCTTTAGAACAAGGCATAGTTTTCCCTGCTGGCTCTTTGGGCGGGGGACCCATCTCCAGCCGTATGGCCATTTTTGTGCCTGGCCGGGGGCCAAGTGGGAAAGGGTGGTTTTGAGGCTGAAGGCAGCAGGAAAGCCCGCAGCCCCCAGGTGTGTGGGGCTACGCAAGCGGTTCCCAAAGAGCTTTAGAACAAGGCATAGTTTTCCCTGCTGGCTCTTTGGGCATGGGACCCATCTCCAGCCATAGGCCATTTTTGTTCTTGATAGGGCGCCAAGTGGGAAAGGGTGGTGTCGAGGCTGAAGGCAGCAGGAAAGCCCGCAGCCCCCAGGTCTGTGGGGCTACGCAAGCGGTTCCCAAAGAGCTTTAGAACAAGGCATAGTTTTCCCTGCTGGCTCTCTGGGTGGGGGACCCATCTCCAGCCGTATGGCCATTTTTGAGCCTGGCGCGGCGCCAGGTGGGAAAGGGTGGCTTTGAGGCTGAAGGCAGGAGCAAAGCCTGCAGCCCCCAGGTTTGTGGTGCTACGCAAGCGGTTCCCAAAGAGCTTTAGAACAAGGCATAGTTTTCCCAGCTGGCTCTTAGGGCATGGGACCCATCTCCAGCCATAGGCCATTTTTGTGCCTGGCGCGAAGCCAAGTGGGAAAGGGTGCTGTCGAGGCTGAAGGCAGCAGGAAAGCCTGCAGCCCCCAGGTGTGTGGGGCTACGCAAGCGGTTCCCAAAGAGCTTTAGAACAAGGCATAATTTTCCCTGCTGGCTCTTTGGGCGGGGGACCCATCTCCAGCTGGATGGCTATTTTTGTGCCTGGCGCGGTGCGTAGTGGCATAGGATGGTTTTGAGGCTGAAGGCAGCAGGAAAGCCTGCAGCCCCCAGGTCTGTGCGGCTACACAAGCGGATCACAAAGAGCTTTAGAACAAGGCATAGTTTTCCCTGCTGGCTCTTTGGGCGGGGGACCCATCTCCAGCCGTATGGCCATTTTTGTGCCTGGCCCGGCGCCAAGTGGGAAAGGGTGGCTTTGAGGCTGAAGGCAGCAGCAAAGCCCGCAGCCCCCAGGTCTGTGCGGCTACGCAAGCGGTTCCCAAAGAGCTTTAGAACAAGGCATAGTTTTCCCTGCTGGCTCTTTGGGCGGGGGACCCATCTCCAGCCGTACGGCCATTTTTGTGCATGGCGCAGCGCCAAGTGGGAAAGGGTGGCTTTGACGCTGAAGGCAGCACAAACCCTGCAGCCCCAGGTCTGTGGGGCTACGCAAGCGGTTCCCAAAGAGCTTTAGAACAAGGCATAGTTTTCCCTGCTGGCTCTTTGGGCGGGGGACCCATCTCCAGCCGTATGGCCATTTTTGTGCCTGGCGCGGCGCCAAGAGGGAAAGGGTGGCTTTGAGGCTGAAGGCAGCAGGAAAGCCCGCAGCCCCCAGGTCTGTGGGGCTACGCAAGCGGTTCCCAAAGAGCTTTAGAACAAGGCATAGTTTTCCCTGCTGGCTCTCTGGGCGGGGGACCCATCTCCAGCCGTATGGCCATTTTTGAGCCTGGAGCAGTGCCAAGTGGGAAAGGGTGGTTTTGAGGGTGAAGGCAGCAGGAAAGCCCGCAGCCCCCAGGTCTGTGGGGCTACGCAAGCGGTTCCCAAAGAGCTTTAGAACAAGGCATAGTTTTCCCTGCTGGCTCTTTGGGCGGGGGACCCATCTCCAGCCGTATGGCCATTTTTGTGCCTGGCGCGGCGCCAAGTGGGAAAGGGTGGTGTCGAGGCTGAAGGCAGCAGGAAAGCCCGCAGCCCCCAGGTCTGTGGGGCCAAGCAAGCGGTTCCCAAAGAGCTTTAGAACAAGGCATAGTTTTCCCTGCTGGCTCTTTGGGCATGGGACCCATCTCCAGCCATAGGCCATTTTTGTGCTTGATAGGGCGCCAAGTGGGAAAGGGTGGCTTTGAGGCTGAAGGCAGCAGCAAAGCCTGCAGCCCCCAGGTCTGTGGGGCCAAGCAAGCGGTTCCCAAAGAGCTTTAGAACAAGGCATAGTTTTCCCTGCTGGCTCTTTGGGCGGGGGACCCATCTCCAGCCGTATGGCCATTTTTGTGCCTGGCCCGGCGCCCAGTGGGAAAGGGTGGCTTTGAGGCTTGAATGCAGCAGGAAAGCCCGCAGCCCCCAGGTCTGTGCGGCTACGCAAGCGGTTCCCAAAGAGCTTTAAAACAAGGCATAATTTTCCCTGCTGGCTCTTTGGGCGGGGGACCCATCTCCAGCCGTATGGCCATTTTTGTGCCTGGCCGGGGGTCAAGTGGGAAAGGGTGGTTTTGAGGCTGAAGGCAGCAGGAAAGCCCGCAGCCCCCAGGTGTGTGGGGCTACGCAAGCGGTTCCCAAAGAGCTTTAGAACAAGGCATAGTTTTCCCTGCTGGCTCTTTGGGCATGGGACCCATCTCCAGCCATAGGCCATTTTTGTGCTTGATAGGGCGCCAAGTGGGAAAGGGTGGTGTCGAGGCTGAAGGCAGCAGGAAAGCCCGCAGCCCCCAGGTCTGTGGGGCTACGCAAGCGGTTCCCAAAGAGCTTTAGAATAAGGCATAGTTTTCCCTGCTGGCTCTTTGGGCGGGGGACCCATCTCCAGCCGTATGGCTATTTTTGTGCCTGGCGCGGTGCGTAGTGGCATAGGATGGTTTTGAGGCTGAAGGCAGCAGGAAAGCCTGCAGCCCCCAGGTCTGTGCGTCTACACAAGCGGATCACAAAGAGCTTTAGAACAAGGCATAGTTTTCCCTGCTGGCTCTTTGGGCGGGGGACCCATCTCCAGCCGTATGGCCATTTTTGCGCCTGGCCCGGCGCCAAGTGGGAAAGGGTGGCTTTGAGGCTGAAGGCAGCAGCAAAGCCCGCAGCCCCCAGGTCTGTGCGGCTACGCAAGCGGTTCCCAAAGAGCTTTAGAACAAGGCATAGTTTTCCCTGCTGGCTCTTTGGGCGGGGGACCCATCTCCAGCCGTACGGCCATTTTTGTGCATGGCGCAGCGCCAAGTGGGAAAGGGTGGCTTTGACGCTGAAGGCAGCACAAACCCTGCAGCCCCAGGTCTGTGGGGCTACGCAAGCGGTTCCCAAAGAGCTTTAGAACAAGGCATAGTTTTCCCTGCTGGCTCTTTGGGCGGGGGACCCATCTCCAGCCGTATGGCCATTTTTGTGCCTGGCCCGGCGCCAAGTGGGAAAGGGTGGTTTTGAGGCTGAAGGCAGCAGAAAAGCCTGCAGCCCCCAGGTCTGTGGGGCCAAGCAAGCGGTTCCCAAAGAGCTTTAGAACAAGGCATAGTTTTCCCTGCTGGCTCTTTGGGCATGGGACCCATCTCCAGCCATAGGCCATTTTTGTGCCTGGCGCGGCGCCAAGTGGGAAAGGGTGGCTTTGAGGCTGAAGGCAGCAGGAAAGCCTGCAGCCCCCAGGTGTGTGGGGCTACGCAAGCGGTTCCCAAAGAGCTTTAGAACAAGGCATAGTTTTCCCTGCTGGCTCTTTTGGCAGGGGGCCCATCTCCAGCCATAGGCCATTTTTGTCCCTGGCCCGGCGCCAAGTGGGAAAGGGTGGTGTCGAGGCTGAAGGCAGCAGCAAAGCCTGCAGCCCCCAGGTCTGTGGGGCTACGCAAGCGGTTCCCAAAGAGCTTTAGAACAAGGCATAGTTTTCCCTGCTGGCTCTTTGGGCGGGGGACCCATCTCCATCCGTATGGCCATTTTTGTGCCTGGCGCGGCGCCAAATGGGAAAGGGTGGCTTTGACGCTGAAGGCATCAGCAAAGCCCGCAGCCCCCAGGTCTGTGGGGCCAAGCAAGCGGTTCCCAAAGAGCTTTAGAACAAGGCATAGTTTTCCCTGCTGGCTCTTTGGGCGGGGGACCCATCTCCAGCCATAGGCCATTTTTGTGCCTGGCGCGGCGCCAAGTGGGAAAGGGTGGTTTTGAGGCTGAAGGCAGCAGGAAAGCCCGCAGCCCCCAGGTCTGTGGGGCTACGCAAGCAGTTCCCAAAGAGCTTTAGAACAAGGCATAGTTTTCCCTGCTGGCGCTTTGGGCGGGGGAACCATCTCCAGCCGTATGGCCATTTTTGTGCCTGGCCCGGTGCCCAGTGGGAAAAGGTGGCTTTGAGGCTTGAAGGCAGCAGGAAAGCCCGCAGCCCCCAGGTCTGTGGGGCTACGCAAGCGGTTCCCAAAGAGCTTTAGAACAAGGCATAATTTTCCCTGCTGGCTCTCTGGGCGGGGGACCCATATCCAGCCGTATGGCCATTTTTGTGCCTGGCGCGGCGCCAAGTGGGAAAGGGTGGTGTCGAGGCTAAAGGCAGCAGGAAAGCCCGCAGCCCCCAGGTCTGTCGGGCTACGCAAGCGGTTCCCAAAGAGCTTTAGAACAAGGCATAGTTTTCCCTGCTGGCTCTTTGGGCGGGGGACCCATCTGCAGACATATGGCCATTTTTGTGCCTGGCACGACGCCAAGTGGGAAAGGGTGGCTTTGAGGCTGAAGGCAGCAGGAAAGCCTGCAGCCCCCACGTCTGTGGGGCCAAGCAAGCGGTTCCCAAAGAGCTTTAGAACAAGGCATAGTTTTCCCTGCTGGTTCTTTGGGCGGGGGACCCATCTGCAGCCGTATGGCCATTTTTGTGCCTGGCGCGGCGCCAAGTGGGAAAGGGTGGCTTTGAGGCTGAAGGCAGCAGCAAAGCCCGCAGCCCCCAGGTCTGTGGGGCTACGCAAGCGGTTCCCAAAGAGCTTTAGAACAAGGCATAGTTTTCCCTGCTGGCTCTTTAGGCATGGGACCCATCTCCAGCCATAGGCCATTTTTGTGCCTGGAGCAGTGCCAAGTGGGAAAGGGTGGTGTCGAGGCTGAAGGCAGCAGGAAAGCCTGCAGCCCCCAGGTCTGTGCGGCTACGCAAGCGGTTCCCAAAGAGCTTTAGAACAAGGCATAGTTTTCCCTGCTGGCTCTTTGGGCGGGGGACCCATCTGCAGACATATGGCCATTTTTGTGCCTGGCACGACGCCAAGTGCGAAAGGGTGGCTTTGAGGCTGAAGGCAGCAGGAAAGCCTGCAGCCCCCAGGTCTGTGGGGCCAAGCAAGCGGTTCCCAAAGAGCTTTAGAACAAGGCATAGTTTTCCCTGCTGGCTCTTTGGGCGGGAGACCCATCTCCAGCCATAGGCCATTTTTGTGCCTGGCACGACGCCAAGTGGGAAAGGGTGGTGTCGAGGCTGAAGGTAGCAGCAAAGCCTGCAGCCCCCAGGTCTGTGGGGCCAAGCAAGCGGTTCCCAAAGAGCTTTAGAACAAGGCATAGTTTTCCCTGCTGGCTCTTTGGGCGGGGGACCCATCTCCAGCCGTATGGCCATTTTTGTGCCTGGCGCGGCGCCAAGTGGGAAAGGGTGGCTTTGAGGCTGAAGGCAGCAGCAAAGCCCGCAGCCCCCAGGTCTGTGGGGCTACGCAAGCAGTTCCCAAAGAGCTTTAGAACAAGGCATAGTTTTCCCTGCTGGCTCTTTAGGCATGGGACCCATCTCCAGCCATAGGCCATTTTTGTGCCTGATAGGGCGCCAAGTGGGAAAGGGTTGCTTTGAGGCTGAAGACAGCAGGAAAGCCCGCAGCCCCCAGGTCTGTGGGGCTACGCAAGCGGTTCCCAAAGAGCTTTAGAACAAGGCATAATTTTCCCTGCTGGCTCTTTGGGCGGGGGACCCATCTGCAGACATATGGCCATTTTTGTGCCTGGCACGACGCCAAGTGGGAAAGGGTGGCTTTGACGCTGAAGGCAGCAGGAAAGCCCTCAGCCCCCAGGTCTGTGGGGCTACGCAAGCGGTTCCCAAAGAGCTTTAGAACAAGGCATAGTTTTCCCTACTGGCTCTTTGGGCGGGAGACCCATCTCCAGCCATAGGCCATTTTTGTGCCTGGCGCGACACCAAGTGGGAAAGGGTGTTGTCGAGGCTGAAGGCAGCAGGAAAGCCCGCAGCCCCCAGGTCTGTGGGGCCAAGCAAGCGGTTCCCAAAGAGCTTTAGAACAAGGCATAGTTTTCCCTGCTGGCTCTTTGGGCATGGGACCCATCTCCAGCCATAGGCCATTTTTGTGCCTGATGCGGCGCCAAGTGGGTAAGGGTGGTGTCGAGGCTGAAGGCAGCAGGAAAGCCCGCAGCCCCAAGGTCTGTGGGGCCAAGCAAGCGGTTCCCAAAGAGCTTTAGAACAAGGCATAGTTTTCCCTGCTGGCTCCTTGGGCGGGGGACCCATCTCCAGCCATAGGCCATTTTTGTGCCTGGCGCGACGCCAAGTGGGAAAGGGTGGCTTTGAGGCTGAAGACAGCAGGAAAGCCTGCAGCCCCCAGGTCTGTGGGGCTACGCAAGCGGTTCCCAAAGAGCTTTAGAACAAGGCATAGTTTTCCCTGCTGGCTCCTTGGGCGGGGGACCCATCTCCAGCCGTATGGCCATTTTTGTGCCTGGCACGGCGCCAAGTGGGAAAGGGTGGTGTCGAGTCTGAAGGCAGCAGGAAAGCCCGCAGCCTCCAGGTCTGTGGGACTACGCAAGCGGTTCCCAAAGAGCTTTAGAACAAGGCCTAGTTTTCCCTGCTGGCTCTTTGGGCGGGGGACCCATCTCCAGCCGTATGGCCATTTTTGAGCCTGGCGCGACACCAAGTGGGAAAGGGTGTCTTTGAGGCTGAAGGCAGGAGCAAAGCCTGCAGCCCCCAGGTCTGTGGGGCTACGCAAGCGGTTCCCAAAGAGCTTTAGAACAAGTCATAGTTTTCCCAGCTGGCTCTTAGGGCATGGGACCCATCTCCAGCCATAGGCCATTTTTGTGCCTGATGCAGCGCCTAGTGGGAAAGGGTGGCTTTGAGGCTGAAGGCAGCAGGAAAGCCTGCAGCCCCCAGGTCTGTGGGGCTATGGAAGCGGTTCCCAAAGAGCTTTAGAACAAGGCATAGTTTTCCCTGCTGGCTCCTTGGGCTGGAGACCCATCTCCAGCCGTATGGCCATTTTTGTGCCTGGCGCGGCGCCAAGTGGGAAAGGGTGGTTTTGAGGGTGAAGGCAGCAGGAAAGCCCGCAGCCCCCAGGTCTGTGGGGCTACGCAAGCGGTTCCCAAAGAGCTTTAGAACAAGGCATAGTTTTCCCTGCTGGCTCTTTGGGCGGGGGACCCATATCCAGCCATATGGCCATTTTTATGCCTGGCGAAGCGCCAAGTGGGAAAGGGTGGTGTCGAGGCTGAAGGCAGCAGGAAAGCCTGCAGCCCCCAGGTCTGTGGGGCTACGCAAGCGGTTCCCAAAGAGCTTTAGAACAAGGCATAGTTTTCCCTGCTGGCTCTTTGGGCGGGGGACCCATCTCCAGCCGTATGGCCATTTTTGTGCTTGATAGGGCGCCAAGTGGGAAAGGCTGGCTTTGAGGCTGAAGGCAGCAGGAGAGCCCGCAGCCCCCAGGTCTGTGCGGCTACGCAAGCGGTTCCCAAAGAGCTTTAGAACAAGGCATAGTTTTCCCTGCTGGCTCTTTGGGCATGGGACCCATCTCCAGCCATAGGCCATTTTTGTGCTTGATAGGGCGCCAAGTGGGAAAGGGTTGCTTTGAGGCTGAAGACAGCAGGAAAGCCCGCAGCCCCCAGGTCTGTGGGGCTACGCAAGCGGTTCCCAAAGAGCTTTAGAACAAGGCATAGTTTTCCCAGCTGGCTCTTAGGGCATGGGACCCATCTCCAGCCATAGGCCATTTTTGTGCCTGGCGCGAAGCCAAGTGGGAAAGGGTGCTGTCGAGGCTGAAGGCAGCAGGAAAGCCCGCAGCCCCAAGGTCTGTGGGGCTACGCAAGCGGTTCCCAAAGAGCTTTAGAACAAGGCATAGTTTTCCCTGCTGGCTCTTTGGGCGGGGGACCCATCTCCAGTCGTATGGCTATTTTTATGCCTGGCGCGTTGCGTAGTGGGAAAGGGTGGTTTTGAGGCTGAAGGCAGCAGGAAAGCCTGCAGCCCCCAGGTCTGTGGGGCTACGCAAGCAGTTCCCAAAGAGCTTTAGAACAAGGCATAGTTTTCCCTGCTGGCTCTTTGGGCGGGGGACCCATCTCCAGCCGTATGGCCTTTTTTGTGCCTGATGCGGCGCAAAGTGGGAAAGGGTGGCTTTGAGGCTGAAGGCAGCAGGAAAGCCCGCAGCCCCCAGGTCTGTGAGGCTACGCAAGCGGTTCCCAAAGAGCTTTAGAACAAGGCATAGTTTTCCCTGCTGGCTCTTTGGGCGGGGGACCCATCTCCAGCCGTACGGCCATTTTTGTGCCTGGCGCGGCGCCAAGAGGGAAAGGGTGGTGTCGAGGCTAAAGGCAGCAGGAAAGCCCGCAGCCCCCAGGTCTGTGGGGCTACGCAAGCGGTTCCCAAAGAGCTTTAGAACAAGGCATAGTTTTCCCTGCTGGCTCTTTGGGCGGGGGACCCATCTCCAGCCGTATGGCCATTTTTGTGCATGGCGCAGCGCCAAGTGGGAAATGGTGGTATCGAGGCTGAAGGCAGCAGGAAAGCCCGCAGCCCCCAGGTCTGTGGGGCTACGCAAGCGGTTCCCAAAGAGCTTTAGAACAAGGCATAGTTTTCCCTGCTGGCTCTTTGGGCATGGGACCCATCTCCACCCATAGGCCATTTTTGTGCCTGATAGGGCGCCAAGTGGGAAAGGGTGGCTTTGAGGCTGAAGACAGCAGGAAGCCTGCAGCCCCAAGGTCTGTGGGGCTACGCAAGCGGTTCCCAAAGAGCTTTAGAACAAGGCATAGTTTTCCCTGCTGGCTCTTTGGGCGGGGGACCCATCTCCAGCCGTATGGCCATTTTTGTGCCTGACGCGGTGCGTAGTGGCATAGGGTGGTTTTGAGGCTGAAGGCAGCAGGAAAGGCCGCAGCCCCCACGTGTGTGGGGCTACGCAAGCGGTTCCCAAAGAGCTTTAGAACAAGGCATAGTTTTCCCTGCTGGCTCTTTGGGCATGGGACCCATCTCCAGCCATAGGCCATTTTTGTGCTTGATAGGGCGCCAAGTGGGAAAGGGTGGCTTTGAGGCTGAAGGCAGCAGCAAAGCCTGCAGCCCCCAGGTCTGTGGGGCCAAGCAAGCGGTTCCCAAAGAGCTTTAGAACAAGGCATAGTTTTCCCTGCTGGCTCTTTGGGCGGGGGACCCATCTCCAGCCACAGGCCATTTTTGTGCCTGGCCCGGCGCCCAGTGGGAAAGGGTGGCTTTGAGGCTTGAATGCAGCAGGAAAGCCCGCAGCCCCCAGGTGTGTGGGGCTACGCAAGCGGTTCCCAAAGAGCTTTAGAACAAGGCATAGTTTTCCCTGCTGGCTCTTTGGGCATGGGACCCATCTCCAGCCATAGGCCATTTTTGTTCTTGATAGGGCGCCAAGTGGGAAAGGGTGGCTTTGAGGCTGAAGGCAGCAGGAAAGCCCGCAGCCCCCAGGTCTGTGGGGCTACGCAAGCGGTTCCCAAAGAGCTTTAGAACAAGGCATAGTTTTCCCTGCTGGCTCTCTGGGTGGGGGACCCATCTCCAGCCGTATGGCCATTTTTGAGCCTGGCGCGGCGCCAGGTGGGAAAGGGTGGCTTTGAGGCTGAAGGCAGGAGCAAAGCCTGCAGCCCCCAGGTTTGTGGTGCTACGCAAGCGGTTCCCAAAGAGCTTTAGAACAAGGCATAGTTTTCCCAGCTGGCTCTTAGGGCATGGGACCCATCTCCAGCCATAGGCCATTTTTGTGCCTGGCGCGAAGCCAAGTGGGAAAGGGTGCTGTCGAGGCTGAAGGCAGCAGGAAAGCCTGCAGCCCCCAGGTGTGTGGGGCTACGCAAGCGGTTCCCAAAGAGCTTTAGAACAAGGCATAATTTTCCCTGCTGGCTCTTTGGGCGGGGGACCCATCTCCAGCCGGATGGCTATTTTTGTGCCTGGCGCGGTGCGTAGTGGCATAGGATGGTTTTGAGGCTGAAGGCAGCAGGAAAGCCTGCAGCCCCCAGGTCTGTGCGGCTACACAAGCGGATCACAAAGAGCTTTAGAACAAGGCATAGTTTTCCCTGCTGGCTCTTTGGGCGGGGGACCCATCTCCAGCCGTATGGCCATTTTTGTGCCTGGCCCGGCGCCAAGTGGGAAAGGGTGGCTTTGAGGCTGAAGGCAGCAGCAAAGCCCGCAGCCCCCAGGTCTGTGCGGCTACGCAAGCGGTTCCCAAAGAGCTTTAGAACAAGGCATAGTTTTCCCTGCTGGCTCTTTGGGCGGGGGACCCATCTCCAGCCGTACGGCCATTTTTGTGCATGGCGCAGCGCCAAGTGGGAAAGGGTGGCTTTGACGCTGAAGGCAGCACAAACCCTGCGGCCCCAGGTCTGTGGGGCTACGCAAGCGGTTCCCAAAGAGCTTTAGAACAAGGCATAGTTTTCCCTGCTGGCTCTTTGGGCGGGGGACCCATCTCCAGCCGTATGGCCATTTTTGTGCCTGGCGCGGCGCCAAGAGGGAAAGGGTGGCTTTGAGGCTGAAGGCAGCAGGAAAGCCTGCAGCCCCCAGGTCTGTGGGGCTACGCAAGCGGTTCCCAAAGAGCTTTAGAACAAGGCATAGTTTTCCCTGCTGGCTCTTTGGGCGGGGGACCCATCTCCAGCCGTATGGCCATTTTTGAGCCTGGAGCAGTGCCAAGTGGGAAAGGGTGGTTTTGAGGGTGAAGGCAGCAGGAAAGCCCGCAGCCCCCAGGTCTGTGGGGCTACGCAAGCGGTTCCCAAAGAGCTTTAGAACAAGGCATAGTTTTCCCTGCTGGCTCTTTGGGCGGGGGACCCATCTCCAGGCGTATGGCCATTTTTGTGCCTGGCGCGGCGCCAAGTGGGAAAGGGTGGTGTCGAGGCTGAAGGCAGCAGGAAAGCCCGCAGCCCCCAGGTCTGTGGGGCCAAGCAAGCGGTTCCCAAAGAGCTTTAGAACAAGGCATAGTTTTCCCTGCTGGCTCTTTGGGCATGGGACCCATCTCCAGCCATAGGCCATTTTTGTGCTTGATAGGGCGCCAAGTGGGAAAGGGTGGCTTTGAGGCTGAAGGCAGCAGCAAAGCCTGCAGCCCCCAGGTCTGTGGGGCCAAGCAAGCGGTTCCCAAAGAGCTTTAGAACAAGGCATAGTTTTCCCTGCTGGCTCTTTGGGCGGGGGACCCATCTCCAGCCGTATGGCCATTTTTGTGCCTGGCCCGGCGCCCAGTGGGAAAGGGTGGCTTTGAGGCTTGAATGCAGCAGGAAAGCCCGCAGCCCCCAGGTCTGTGCGGCTACGCAAGCGGTTCCCAAAGAGCTTTAAAACAAGGCATAATTTTCCCTGCTGGCTCTTTGGGCGGGGGACCCATCTCCAGCCGTATGGCCATTTTTGTGCCTGGCCGGGGGTCAAGTGGGAAAGGGTGGTTTTGAGGCTGAAGGCAGCAGGAAAGCCCGCAGCCCCCAGGTGTGTGGGGCTACGCAAGCGGTTCCCAAAGAGCTTTAGAACAAGGCATAGTTTTCCCTGCTGGCTCTTTGGGCATGGGACCCATCTCCAGCCATAGGCCATTTTTGTGCTTGATAGGGCGCCAAGTGGGAAAGGGTGGTGTCGAGGCTGAAGGCAGCAGGAAAGCCCGCAGCCCCCAGGTCTGTGGGGCTACGCAAGCGGTTCCCAAAGAGCTTTAGAATAAGGCATAGTTTTCCCTGCTGGCTCTTTGGGCGGGGGACCCATCTCCAGCCGTATGGCTATTTTTGTGCCTGGCGCGGTGCGTAGTGGCATAGGATGGTTTTGAGGCTGAAGGCAGCAGGAAAGCCTGCAGCCCCCAGGTCTGTGCGTCTACACAAGCGGATCACAAAGAGCTTTAGAACAAGGCATAGTTTTCCCTGCTGGCTCTTTGGGCGGGGGACCCATCTCCAGCCGTATGGCCATTTTTGCGCCTGGCCCGGCGCCAAGTGGGAAAGGGTGGCTTTGAGGCTGAAGGCAGCAGCAAAGCCCGCAGCCCCCAGGTCTGTGCGGCTACGCAAGCGGTTCCCAAAGAGCTTTAGAACAAGGCATAGTTTTCCCTGCTGGCTCTTTGGGCGGGGGACCCATCTCCAGCCGTACGGCCATTTTTGTGCATGGCGCAGCGCCAAGTGGGAAAGGGTGGCTTTGACGCTGAAGGCAGCACAAACCCTGCAGCCCCAGGTCTGTGGGGCTACGCAAGCGGTTCCCAAAGAGCTTTAGAACAAGGCATAGTTTTCCCTGCTGGCTCTTTGGGCGGGGGACCCATCTCCAGCCGTATGGCCATTTTTGTGCCTGGCCCGGCGCCAAGTGGGAAAGGGTGGTTTTGAGGCTGAAGGCAGCAGAAAAGCCTGCAGCCCCCAGGTCTGTGGGGCCAAGCAAGCGGTTCCCAAAGAGCTTTAGAACAAGGCATAGTTTTCCCTGCTGGCTCTTTGGGCGGGGGACCCATCTCCATCCGTATGGCCATTTTTGTGCCTGGCGCGGCGCCAAATGGGAAAGGGTGGCTTTGACGCTGAAGGCATCAGCAAAGCCCGCAGCCCCCAGGTCTGTGGGGCCAAGCAAGCGGTTCCCAAAGAGCTTTAGAACAAGGCATAGTTTTCCCTGCTGGCTCTTTGGGCGGGGGACCCATCTCCAGCCATAGGCCATTTTTGTGCCTGGCGCGGCGCCAAGTGGGAAAGGGTGGTTTTGAGGCTGAAGGCAGCAGGAAAGCCCGCAGCCCCCAGGTCTGTGGGGCTACGCAAGCAGTTCCCAAAGAGCTTTAGAACAAGGCATAGTTTTCCCTGCTGGCGCTTTGGGCGGGGGAACCATCTCCAGCCGTATGGCCATTTTTGTGCCTGGCCCGGTGCCCAGTGGGAAAGGGTGGCTTTGAGGCTTGAAGGCAGCAGGAAAGCCCGCAGCCCCCAGGTCTGTGGGGCTACGCAAGCGGTTCCCAAAGAGCTTTAGAACAAGGCATAATTTTCCCTGCTGGCTCTCTGGGCGGGGGACCCATATCCAGCCGTATGGCCATTTTTGTGCCTGGCGCGGCGCCAAGTGGGAAAGGGTGGTGTCGAGGCTAAAGGCAGCAGGAAAGCCCGCAGCCCCCAGGTCTGTGGGGCTACGCAAGCGGTTCCCAAAGAGCTTTAGAACAAGGCATAGTTTTCCCTGCTGGCTCTTTGGGCGGGGGACCCATCTGCAGACATATGGCCATTTTTGTGCCTGGCACGACGCCAAGTGGGAAAGGGTGGCTTTGAGGCTGAAGGCAGCAGGAAAGCCTGCAGCCCCCACGTCTGTGGGGCCAAGCAAGCGGTTCCCAAAGAGCTTTAGAACAAGGCATAGTTTTCCCTGCTGGTTCTTTGGGCGGGGGACCCATCTGCAGCCGTATGGCCATTTTTGTGCCTGGCGCGGCGCCAAGTGGGAAAGGGTGGCTTTGAGGCTGAAGGCAGCAGCAAAGCCCGCAGCCCCCAGGTCTGTGGGGCTACGCAAGCGGTTCCCAAAGAGCTTTAGAACAAGGCATAGTTTTCCCTGCTGGCTCTTTAGGCATGGGACCCATCTCCAGCCATAGGCCATTTTTGTGCCTGGAGCAGTGCCAAGTCGGAAAGGGTGGTGTCGAGGCTGAAGGCAGCAGGAAAGCCTGCAGCCCCCAGGTCTGTGCGGCTACGCAAGCGGTTCCCAAAGAGCTTTAGAACAAGGCATAGTTTTCCCTGCTGGCTCTTTGGGCGGGGGACCCATCTGCAGACATATGGCCATTTTTGTGCCTGGCACGACGCCAAGTGCGAAAGGGTGGCTTTGAGGCTGAAGGCAGCAGGAAAGCCTGCAGCCCCCAGGTCTGTGGGGCCAAGCAAGCGGTTCCCAAAGAGCTTTAGAACAAGGCATAGTTTTCCCTGCTGGCTCTTTGGGCGGGAGACCCATCTCCAGCCATAGGCCATTTTTGTGCCTGGCACGACGCCAAGTGGGAAAGGGTGGTGTCGAGGCTGAAGGTAGCAGCAAAGCCTGCAGCCCCCAGGTCTGTGGGGCCAAGCAAGCGGTTCCCAAAGAGCTTTAGAACAAGGCATAGTTTTCCCTGCTGGCTCTCTGGGTGGGGGACCCATCTCCAGCCGTATGGCCATTTTTGAGCCTGGCGCGGCGCCAGGTGGGAAAGGGTGGCTTTGAGGCTGAAGGCAGGAGCAAAGCCTGCAGCCCCCAGGTTTGTGGTGCTACGCAAGCGGTTCCCAAAGAGCTTTAGAACAAGGCATAGTTTTCCCAGCTGGCTCTTAGGGCATGGGACCCATCTCCAGCCATAGGCCATTTTTGTGCCTGGCGCGAAGCCAAGTGGGAAAGGGTGCTGTCGAGGCTGAAGGCAGCAGGAAAGCCTGCAGCCCCCAGGTGTGTGGGGCTACGCAAGCGGTTCCCAAAGAGCTTTAGAACAAGGCATAATTTTCCCTGCTGGCTCTTTGGGCGGGGGACCCATCTCCAGCCGGATGGCTATTTTTGTGCCTGGCGCGGTGCGTAGTGGCATAGGATGGTTTTGAGGCTGAAGGCAGCAGGAAAGCCTGCAGCCCCCAGGTCTGTGCGGCTACACAAGCGGATCACAAAGAGCTTTAGAACAAGGCATAGTTTTCCCTGCTGGCTCTTTGGGCGGGGGACCCATCTCCAGCCGTATGGCCATTTTTGTGCCTGGCCCGGCGCCAAGTGGGAAAGGGTGGCTTTGAGGCTGAAGGCAGCAGCAAAGCCCGCAGCCCCCAGGTCTGTGCGGCTACGCAAGCGGTTCCCAAAGAGCTTTAGAACAAGGCATAGTTTTCCCTGCTGGCTCTTTGGGCGGGGGACCCATCTCCAGCTGTACGGCCATTTTTGTGCATGGCGCAGCGCCAAGTGGGAAAGGGTGGCTTTGACGCTGAAGGCAGCACAAACCCTGCGGCCCCAGGTCTGTGGGGCTACGCAAGCGGTTCCCAAAGAGCTTTAGAACAAGGCATAGTTTTCCCTGCTGGCTCTTTGGGCGGGGGACCCATCTCCAGCCGTATGGCCATTTTTGTGCCTGGCGCGGCGCCAAGAGGGAAAGGGTGGCTTTGAGGCTGAAGGCAGCAGGAAAGCCCGCAGCCCCCAGGTCTGTGGGGCTACGCAAGCGGTTCCCAAAGAGCTTTAGAACAAGGCATAGTTTTCCCTGCTGGCTCTCTGGGCGGGGGACCCATCTCCAGCCGTATGGCCATTTTTGAGCCTGGAGCAGTGCCAAGTGGGAAAGGGTGGTTTTGAGGGTGAAGGCAGCAGGAAAGCCCGCAGCCCCCAGGTCTGTGGGGCTACGCAAGCGGTTCCCAAAGAGCTTTAGAACAAGGCATAGTTTTCCCTGCTGGCTCTTTGGGCGGGGGACCCATCTCCAGCCGTATGGCCATTTTTGTGCCTGGCGCGGCGCCAAGTGGGAAAGGGTGGTGTCGAGGCTGAAGGCAGCAGGAAAGCCCGCAGCCCCCAGGTCTGTGGGGCCAAGCAAGCGGTTCCCAAAGAGCTTTAGAACAAGGCATAGTTTTCCCTGCTGGCTCTTTGGGCATGGGACCCATCTCCAGCCATAGGCCATTTTTGTGCTTGATAGGGCGCCAAGTGGGAAAGGGTGGCTTTGAGGCTGAAGGCAGCAGCAAAGCCTGCAGCCCCCAGGTCTGTGGGGCCAAGCAAGCGGTTCCCAAAGAGCTTTAGAACAAGGCATAGTTTTCCCTGCTGGCTCTTTGGGCGGGGGACCCATCTCCAGCCGTATGGCCATTTTTGTGCCTGGCCCGGCGCCCAGTGGGAAAGGGTGGCTTTGAGGCTTGAATGCAGCAGGAAAGCCCGCAGCCCCCAGGTCTGTGCGGCTACGCAAGCGGTTCCCAAAGAGCTTTAAAACAAGGCATAATTTTCCCTGCTGGCTCTTTGGGCGGGGGACCCATCTCCAGCCGTATGGCCATTTTTGTGCCTGGCCGGGGGTCAAGTGGGAAAGGGTGGTTTTGAGGCTGAAGGCAGCAGGAAAGCCCGCAGCCCCCAGGTGTGTGGGGCTACGCAAGCGGTTCCCAAAGAGCTTTAGAACAAGGCATAGTTTTCCCTGCTGGCTCTTTGGGCATGGGACCCATCTCCAGCCATAGGCCATTTTTGTGCTTGATAGGGCGCCAAGTGGGAAAGGGTGGTGTCGAGGCTGAAGGCAGCAGGAAAGCCCGCAGCCCCCAGGTCTGTGGGGCTACGCAAGCGGTTCCCAAAGAGCTTTAGAATAAGGCATAGTTTTCCCTGCTGGCTCTTTGGGCGGGGGACCCATCTCCAGCCGTATGGCTATTTTTGTGCCTGGCGCGGTGCGTAGTGGCATAGGATGGTTTTGAGGCTGAAGGCAGCAGGAAAGCCTGCAGCCCCCAGGTCTGTGCGTCTACACAAGCGGATCACAAAGAGCTTTAGAACAAGGCATAGTTTTCCCTGCTGGCTCTTTGGGCGGGGGACCCATCTCCAGCCGTATGGCCATTTTTGTGCCTGGCCGGGGGCCAAGTGGGAAAGGGTGGCTTTGAGGCTGAAGGCAGCAGCAAAGCCCGCAGCCCCCAGGTCTGTGCGGCTACGCAAGCGGTTCCCAAAGAGCTTTAGAACAAGGCATAGTTTTCCCTGCTGGCTCTTTGGGCGGGGGACCCATCTCCAGCCGTACGGCCATTTTTGTGCATGGCGCAGCGCCAAGTGGGAAAGGGTGGCTTTGACGCTGAAGGCAGCACAAACCCTGCAGCCCCAGGTCTGTGGGGCTACGCAAGCGGTTCCCAAAGAGCTTTAGAACAAGGCATAGTTTTCCCTGCTGGCTCTTTGGGCGGGGGACCCATCTCCAGCCGTATGGCCATTTTTGTGCCTGGCCCGGCGCCAAGTGGGAAAGGGTGGTTTTGAGGCTGAAGGCAGCAGAAAAGCCTGCAGCCCCCAGGTCTGTGGGGCCAAGCAAGCGGTTCCCAAAGAGCTTTAGAACAAGGCATAGTTTTCCCAGCTGGCTCTTTGGGCATGGGACCCATCTCCAGCCATAGGCCATTTTTGTGCCTGGCGCGAAGCCAAGTGGGAAAGGGTGGCTTTGAGGCTGAAGGCAGCAGGAAAGCCTGCAGCCCCCAGGTGTGTGGGGCTACGCAAGCGGTTCCCAAAGAGCTTTAGAACAAGGCATAGTTTTCCCTGCTGGCTCTTTTGGCAGGGGGCCCATCTCCAGCCATAGGCCATTTTTGTCCCTGGCCCGGCGCCAAGTGGGAAAGGGTGGTGTCGAGGCTGAAGGCAGCAGCAAAGCCTGCAGCCCCCAGGTCTGTGGGGCTACGCAAGCGGTTCCCAAAGAGCTTTAGAACAAGGCATAGTTTTCCCTGCTGGCTCTTTGGGCGGGGGACCCATCTCCATCCGTATGGCCATTTTTGTGCCTGGCGCGGCGCCAAATGGGAAAGGGTGGCTTTGACGCTGAAGGCATCAGCAAAGCCCGCAGCCCCCAGGTCTGTGGGGCCAAGCAAGCGGTTCCCAAAGAGCTTTAGAACAAGGCATAGTTTTCCCTGCTGGCTCTTTGGGCGGGGGACCCATCTCCAGCCATAGGCCATTTTTGTGCCTGGCGCGGCGCCAAGTGGGAAAGGGTGGTTTTGAGGCTGAAGGCAGCAGGAAAGCCCGCAGCCCCCAGGTCTGTGGGGCTACGCAAGCAGTTCCCAAAGAGCTTTAGAACAAGGCATAGTTTTCCCTGCTGGCGCTTTGGGCGGGGGAACCATCTCCAGCCGTATGGCCATTTTTGTGCCTGGCCCGGTGCCCAGTGGGAAAGGGTGGCTTTGAGGCTTGAAGGCAGCAGGAAAGCCCGCAGCCCCCAGGTCTGTGGGGCTACGCAAGCGGTTCCCAAAGAGCTTTAGAACAAGGCATAATTTTCCCTGCTGGCTCTCTGGGCGGGGGACCCATATCCAGCCGTATGGCCATTTTTGTGCCTGGCGCGGCGCCAAGTGGGAAAGGGTGGTGTCGAGGCTAAAGGCAGCAGGAAAGCCCGCAGCCCCCAGGTCTGTGGGGCTACGCAAGCGGTTCCCAAAGAGCTTTAGAACAAGGCATAGTTTTCCCTGCTGGCTCTTTGGGCGGGGGACCCATCTGCAGACATATGGCCATTTTTGTGCCTGGCACGACGCCAAGTGGGAAAGGGTGGCTTTGAGGCTGAAGGCAGCAGGAAAGCCTGCAGCCCCCACGTCTGTGGGGCCAAGCAAGCGGTTCCCAAAGAGCTTTAGAACAAGGCATAGTTTTCCCTGCTGGTTCTTTGGGCGGGGGACCCATCTGCAGCCGTATGGCCATTTTTGTGCCTGGCGCGGCGCCAAGTGGGAAAGGGTGGCTTTGAGGCTGAAGGCAGCAGCAAAGCCCGCAGCCCCCAGGTCTGTGGGGCTACGCAAGCGGTTCCCAAAGAGCTTTAGAACAAGGCATAGTTTTCCCTGCTGGCTCTTTAGGCATGGGACCCATCTCCAGCCATAGGCCATTTTTGTGCCTGGAGCAGTGCCAAGTGGGAAAGGGTGGTGTCGAGGCTGAAGGCAGCAGGAAAGCCTGCAGCCCCCAGGTCTGTGCGGCTACGCAAGCGGTTCCCAAAGAGCTTTAGAACAAGGCATAGTTTTCCCTGCTGGCTCTTTGGGCGGGGGACCCATCTGCAGACATATGGCCATTTTTGTGCCTGGCACGACGCCAAGTGCGAAAGGGTGGCTTTGAGGCTGAAGGCAGCAGGAAAGCCTGCAGCCCCCAGGTCTGTGGGGCCAAGCAAGCGGTTCCCAAAGAGCTTTAGAACAAGGCATAGTTTTCCCTGCTGGCTCTTTGGGCGGGAGACCCATCTCCAGCCATAGGCCATTTTTGTGCCTGGCACGACGCCAAGTGGGAAAGGGTGGTGTCGAGGCTGAAGGTAGCAGCAAAGCCTGCAGCCCCCAGGTCTGTGGGGCCAAGCAAGCGGTTCCCAAAGAGCTTTAGAACAAGGCATAGTTTTCCCTGCTGGCTCTTTGGGCGGGGGACCCATCTCCAGCCGTATGGCCATTTTTGTGCCTGGCGCGGCGCCAAGTGGGAAAGGGTGGCTTTGAGGCTGAAGGCAGCAGCAAAGCCCGCAGCCCCCAGGTCTGTGGGGCTACGCAAGCAGTTCCCAAAGAGCTTTAGAACAAGGCATAGTTTTCCCTGCTGGCTCTTTAGGCATGGGACCCATCTCCAGCCATAGGCCATTTTTGTGCCTGATAGGGCGCCAAGTGGGAAAGGGTTGCTTTGAGGCTGAAGACAGCAGGAAAGCCCGCAGCCCCCAGGTCTGTGGGGCTACGCAAGCGGTTCCCAAAGAGCTTTAGAACAAGGCATAATTTTCCCTGCTGGCTCTTTGGGCGGGGGACCCATCTGCAGACATATGGCCATTTTTGTGCCTGGCACGACGCCAAGTGGGAAAGGGTGGCTTTGACGCTGAAGGCAGCAGGAAAGCCCTCAGCCCCCAGGTCTGTGGGGCTACGCAAGCGGTTCCCAAAGAGCTTTAGAACAAGGCATAGTTTTCCCTACTGGCTCTTTGGGCGGGAGACCCATCTCCAGCCATAGGCCATTTTTGTGCCTGGCGCGACACCAAGTGGGAAAGGGTGTTGTCGAGGCTGAAGGCAGCAGGAAAGCCCGCAGCCCCCAGGTCTGTGGGGCCAAGCAAGCGGTTCCCAAAGAGCTTTAGAACAAGGCATAGTTTTCCCTGCTGGCTCTTTGGGCATGGGACCCATCTCCAGCCATAGGCCATTTTTGTGCCTGATGCGGCGCCAAGTGGGTAAGGGTGGTGTCGAGGCTGAAGGCAGCAGGAAAGCCCGCAGCCCCAAGGTCTGTGGGGCCAAGCAAGCGGTTCCCAAAGAGCTTTAGAACAAGGCATAGTTTTCCCTGCTGGCTCCTTGGGCGGGGGACCCATCTCCAGCCATAGGCCATTTTTGTGCCTGGCGCGACGCCAAGTGGGAAAGGGTGGCTTTGAGGCTGAAGACAGCAGGAAAGCCTGCAGCCCCCAGGTCTGTGGGGCTATGCAAGCGGTTCCCAAAGAGCTTTAGAACAAGGCATAGTTTTCCCTGCTGGCTCCTTGGGCGGGGGACCCATCTCCAGCCGTATGGCCATTTTTGTGCCTGGCACGGCGCCAAGTGGGAAAGGGTGGTGTCGAGTCTGAAGGCAGCAGGAAAGCCCGCAGCCTCCAGGTCTGTGGGACTACGCAAGCGGTTCCCAAAGAGCTTTAGAACAAGGCCTAGTTTTCCCTGCTGGCTCTTTGGGCGGGGGACCCATCTCCAGCCGTATGGCCATTTTTGAGCCTGGCGCGGCGCCAGGTGGGAAAGGGTGTCTTTGAGGCTGAAGGCAGGAGCAAAGCCTGCAGCCCCCAGGTCTGTGGGGCTACGCAAGCGGTTCCCAAAGAGCTTTAGAACAAGTCATAGTTTTCCCAGCTGGCTCTTAGGGCATGGGACCCATCTCCAGCCATAGGCCATTTTTGTGCCTGATGCAGCGCCTAGTTGGAAAGGGTGGCTTTGAGGCTGAAGGCAGCAGGAAAGCCTGCAGCCCCCAGGTCTGTGGGGCTATGGAAGCGGTTCCCAAAGAGCTTTAGAACAAGGCATAGTTTTCCCTGCTGGCTCCTTGGGCTGGAGACCCATCTCCAGCCGTATGGCCATTTTTGTGCCTGGCGCGGCGCCAAGTGGGAAAGGGTGGTTTTGAGGGTGAAGGCAGCAGGAAAGCCCGCAGCCCCCAGGTCTGTGGGGCTACGCAAGCGGTTCCCAAAGAGCTTTAGAACAAGGCATAGTTTTCCCTGCTGGCTCTTTGGGCGGGGGACCCATATCCAGCCATATGGCCATTTTTATGCCTGGCGAAGCGCCAAGTGGGAAAGGGTGGTGTCGAGGCTGAAGGCAGCAGGAAAGCCTGCAGCCCCCAGGTCTGTGGGGCTACGCAAGCGGTTCCCAAAGAGCTTTAGAACAAGGCATAGTTTTCCCTGCTGGCTCTTTGGGCGGGGGACCCATCTCCAGCCGTATGGCCATTTTTGTGCCTGGCCCGGCGCCAAGCGGGAAAGGGTGGCTTTGAGGCTGAAGGCAGCAGGAGAGCCCGCAGCCCCCAGGTCTGTGCGGCTACGCAAGCGGTTCCCAAAGAGCTTTAGAACAAGGCATAGTTTTCCCTGCTGGCTCTTTGGGCGGGGGACCCATCTCCAGCCGTATGGCCATTTTTGTGCCTGGCGCGGTGCGTCGTGGGAAAGGGTGATTTTGAGGCTGAAGGCGTCACGAAAGCCTGCCGTCCGAGGGTTTCTTAATGACTTTTCTTAATGATGTCTCCACAGTGTGAAGTTTTGCAGGATTTGAAAAAGTAATAGACACAGTGAAATTGAGTCTATTGGAAACTTCCATACTTTTCCCTCCCTCTAAAATCTCTGGTGTCCTGTAGTATCCACTGCCTGCAACTGCTGTTGCAGGAGCAGACAGATTGGTATCAAATTTAGAAAAAAGGGACATCATTAAGAGGATTCACTCGCCTTATTTTTCACCGGTGTGGCCAGTAAAGAAACCAAAAAGGCAATGGCATTTCACAGTAGATTACGGAAAATTAAACGCCAACACTGCACCTCTGACCGCTGCTGTTCCGAATATCGCGGAAATTGTGACAATGATAAAAGGAGCTGCCCATCCTTGCAGGGTTGCCTTAGATTTTAAAGACATATTTTTTTATGATTCTCCTCCTTGAGCAGGACAAAGCGCAGTTTGCATTCACATGGAAAGGAGTGCAATATACCTTTAACCGCTTTCCACAAGGATACAAACATTCCCCCACTATTGCCCATAATGCTTTGGCTAAAGTGCTATCAGAGATTCCTGTTTCACAGGGATGTACAATATACCAATATATTATTGATGACATCTTAATAGGGGAGAGAACCAAGAAAGTGTACAAGACATGATGGAAAACATCCGAAAAACATTATCAGATTTGGGATTGGAAATTCCCGACTCAAAGTGTCAGGGACCCGCACAGGAAGTTAAATTCCTGGGGGTCTGGTGGATTAAGGGAGCTGCTTCTGTCCCTCAGGATACCCTGAAAAAATAGAACATGGACAGAATCCTTCCAGCACGAAGGAGTTACAGCAAGTCCTGGGAACTTTAAGTTATTAGCGTAAACACATCCCTGGCTTTTCCATCATTGCTCGCCCCCTTTATTGTTTGCTCAAAAAAGGTAAATCCTGGGAGTCGACTGAACAACATACTAATGCACTAGAATTGCTAATAAAAGAGCTAAGGTTATTCCAACAACTTGGCCCCATACATCCAACTGACCCTGTCCATGTAGAATGGGGGCTCAGTGAACATGGTTCCCGTTGTAATTTATGCCAGAAGGGACCAGCAGGACCGGAGAGACCATTAGAATTTAGCTCTCACGCCTTTAATGATACTGAGAGCAGCTATTCAGACCTGGAGAAGGGTTTACTGTCCCTGGTGCGAGCATTGCAACGAGCAGAGCAGATAAGGAGATAACAGAGCGTGATTGTTCGGGGCCCTTTTCGCCTCCCAGATGTGGTCCTTAAAGGGACACCACCACCAGCTGGCATTCCCCAGAAACCCACAGTTCGAAAGTGGTATGCTTATTTAGAAGGCATTAATGATATCATGCCAATCTCTGAAGGTAGTATCAAAGTATCCATGCTCCAGAAGGATAGAGATGGTGCCCTATTGTTCCAATCCCCACCAAACAGACCATCTCCAATCCAAGAAGCACCTCCTCTGAAAGCAGGCAGTGATCTTACAGGAGTGTGGTTTACTGGTGTGTCATCTCACCGTGAGAACAGCAAGTGGAAATACAAGGCCGTAGCACTGGAAGTAGCAACGGGGGAAAGAGCAATTGAAACAGGAGAAGGTAGGGCACAAGTAGGGGAACTCAGAGCCGTCCTACTAGCTGCACAACATGGAGCTACTTACATTTACACTGACTCATATGCTGTTTTTAAAGGAGCCACTGAATGGCTAGGACACTGGGCAGCCAACGATTGGCAGGTGAATAGAGTCCCAGTTTGGGAGACAGACAGTTGGAAGCAACTGTTGGAAATAGGAGGACAGAGACCATTGCACATTGCTTGGGTAAAAGGCCACGATCGTTCAAACTCGATCACTGCTCAGTTCAACCAACAGGTAGATAGCCTCACGCGGCTACAACAAATTGACACTGTAGATGATGGTCGGGAATGGTTACATATTAAGCCTGGCCACACAGGCCGTGCTGATCTGTATCAGGAAGGTCTAGCCCGGGGGTGGCCTGTGTCGGTTAAGCTGTGCGAACAAGTAGTAACTGCCTGGTCACAATGTCGCCTACGACTCAGCAAAGATCATCCGAGTAAGGCGCCTCCCTTACACATGCGGGACAAGAAAATGTTGTGGCATTCATGGCAGATTGATTATATTGGGCCCTTGAGATCATCAGGTGGGAAAAGATATGTCCTAGTCGGAGTGGAGATTATCTCCAGCCTCAGTATGGCCACTGGCTTCAAATCAGCTGCTGGGGACAACACAGTGAAAGGCCTAAAAGGGTGGCTCAGCACACTTCCCCTTCCCGAGGAAATCCAAAGTGATAACGGTTCACACTTTACCGCTACAGTGGTACAAGATTGGGCCAAAGAAGAAGGGATTCGATGGGTATTTCATACTCCCTATTATCCTCAGGCTAATGGCATTGTTGAATGCACCAACGGATTGGTTAAGCGTTTTGCAAAAACTCATAAATCATAAGGGAAGGTGAAGAAGGCACCTTGCCCACCGAAATTCGAAAAGTAATATGGGATAACGCAATTGAGTTTGAGAGAAAATTTCAATCCTGGTGGTATCTGGTTAATTTCACCTACGATCCCACTGAGAGCAAAGCCACAGCTTTTGTCTTAACGATACGCAATGCCTCAGTATCCACCATATACCCAATCATCGCACTGGGGTTGAATCACCAAGGAGCTCTACTCTATCCAACACAGCACAGAGGTTGGGCACGACAAAATGAGACTAAATGGCAAACTGCTGATGTTGACGCATGCGTTTCACGAGACCAACAAGGATTCATTTGTGAGAGTAATACTCTCAAAGCACAAGACCTTTGTCTTGACACCAACCAGAATGCTTGTCACTTTGAGACACATCCCGATGAAACCCCAGAGACTGTGCTTGACTATATTGGGAAAGGGTGCGTTAGCATGAGGTCTCCCTGTAGTCTTGTATTATAGACGAGAAAGGCTTGAGACCATGGCCACTCTGGGTCTCTTTGACTACAAACAGGGAATAAAAAGGTGAAACTGAATAGCATCAATTCCATCTGCCAATTCGTCATTTTAGAATTTGGGCCTCCAAATAGCCATACATCATAAAAGTAGTATTATTGCCAGGTTCAACGTCAGGATTCCCTGGAGACATTCAAAGGTAGCGTAGGCCAATCCGTCTGTACAGCTCATCCAAGGTTCCTGTAAGACATAAAGGAAAAGAAAATCTGCTCGGTCTTATTCGACCGACGGGGTTAAAAAGAAGGTGCGGTCCACCGGGTGCTGATCCGGTGTATCTTCCCTGAACAATCCTTGGCTTCCCATGCATAGGGATTTTTGGGAGTAGCTAGCACCATTGGCACCGTCCCATTTTGAGGCATTTTCACTAACACAGGTAGTCCAGGGTGAAATCTTCCGGGGTATTTTCCCGGTTCATTGGCAGCCTTTGGCGAGATAATATTGGCAGGTACACAGAAAGCTTTCATTTTAGGACAGCCGTCTCCACTCCATTTGTTATTTAGTTGATAGATGGCATCATCCAATCGCAAATGCCAACCAGGTTCATGACTTTTTGCAAAACGCTTAACCAATCTATTGGTGCGTTCAACAATGCCATTAGCCTGGGGATAATAGGGAGTATGAAATACCCATCGAATCCCTTCTTCCTTGGCCCAATCTTGTACCACCGAAGCCGTAAAGTGTGAAACGTTATCACTCTGGATTTCGTCGGGAAGGGGAAGTGTGCTGAACCACCCTGTTAGGCCTTTCACTGTGTTGTCCCTCGTAGCTGGTTTGAAACTGCTGGCCATACTGAGGCTGGAGATAATCTCCACTCCTACCAGGACATATCTTTTCCCACCTGATGATCTCAAGGGCCCAATATAATCAAGCTGCCATGAATGCCACAACGCTTTCTTGTCCCGCATGTGTAAGGGAGGCGCCTTACTCGGATGATCTTTGCTGAGTCGTAGGCGACATTGTGAACAGGCAGTTACTATTTGTTCGCACAGCTTAACTGACACAAGCCACCCACCTTCCCGATACAGGTCAGGACGGCCTGTGCGGCCACGTTTAACATGTAACGATTCAAGTAAGCGTTCCCATTCCCGACCATCATCTACAATATCAATTTGTTGTAGCCGCGTGAGGCCATCTACCTGTTGGTTGAACTGAGCAGTGATCGAGTTTGAACGATCGTGGCCTTTTACCCAAGCAATGTGCAATGGTCTCTGTCCTCCTATTTCCAACAGTTGCTTCCAATTATCTGTCTCCCAAACTGGGACTCTATTCACCTGCCAATCGTTGGCTGCCCAGTGTCCTAGCCATTCAGTGGCTCCTTTAAGAACAGCATATGACTCAGCGTAAAAGGAGGTGGCTCCATGTTGTGCAGCTAGTAGGACAGCTCTGAGTTCCCCTACCCTCCCCTATTTCAATTGCTCTTTCTCCCGTTGTTACTTCCAGTGCTACGGCCTTATATTTGCACTTATTTTTTTAACGGTGAGATGACGCACCAGTAAACCACACTCCTCTAAGATCACTGCTGTCCCTCAAAGGAGGTGCTTCTTGGATCGGAGATGGTCTGTTTGGTGGGGATTGGAACAATAGGGCACCATCTATATCCTTTGGTATCCTTGTGAAGTAGCCTTGGATACTTTAACACTGCCTTCAGAGACTGGCTTGATTTCATTAATGCCTTCTAAATAAGCATACCACTTTCGAACTGTAGCTCTCTGGGCAATGCCAGCTGGTGGTGGTGTCCCTTTAAGGACCACATCTGGGAGGCGAAAAGGTCCCAGGAAAGATCACACTCTGTTCTCTTCTTATCTGCTCTGCTCGTTGCAACGCTCGCACCAGGGACAGTAAACCCTTCTCCAGGTCTGAATAGCTGCATTCAGTATCATTGAAGGAGTGTGAGCAAAATTCTAATGGTCTCTCCGGTCCTGCTGGTCCCTTCTGCCATAAATTACAACGGGAACCATGTTCACTGAGCCCCCATTCTACATGGACAGGGTCAGTTGGATGTATGGGGCCAAGTTGTTGGAATAACCTTAGCTCCTTTATTAGTAATTGCAGAGCATTAGTGTGTTGTTCAGTCCACACCCAGGATTTACCCTTTTTTGCCAAGCTATGAAGGGGGCGAGCAATGATGGAAAAGCCAGGGATGTGTTTACGCCAATAACTTAAAGTTCCCAGGACCTGCTGTAACTCCTTCGTGCTGGAAGGATTCTGTCCATGTTCTATTTTTTCAGGGTATCCTGAGGGACAGAAGCAGCTCCCTTAATCCACCAGACCCCCAGGAATTTAACTTCCTGTGCGGGTCCCTGACACTTTGAGTCGGGTCTACGTGAGGCACCCACTAACACTTCTGCCCTAGTCATTCGCTGCTCTCCCGGCAACCAGAGGTTAATTTTTGCAGTGGGGCATGTTTTTACCACACCATCAATTCCTGTGAAGTTGACTCTGCGTCGGGTGGGATTTATACCTAGAAGTTGTGCTGTTTCGTTAGTGATTGCAGACATTTGGGCTCCGGTATCAATAATAAAATTTACCAATATCTTCCGGGGTCCAACAGGAATGACAATAACAGGTTCGGAGTCTTTATGAGAGCGCCATTGGATTGCTAGTACCTGCCCGACAGGGTTGCTCAGTGCCCTCCCCGGGGATAGGAGTGTTGTGGCTGGGACTCTGTCAAATCAATCAAGTTATGTTCCGGTGCAGAAGGCACAGTTTTCTCACGGCTTGGGGATTCTCTGGTTAGACTTTTCTCCCCAGCCGCATTATTCTTTCTAGGTAGAGATTGGACTAGCGTACGGAGATCTCCCGTAGGGTCACCGTGCAAGAATTGTCGGGGCACCCCTAATTGTAGGGCTTTACGCCACAACTCATTCCGGTCCTTATCAGGCTTAAACCTTCCCTCTGATTTAGGGTTTTGAGTGTGAGTTTGGACTTGGCGAACCTTTCGCGGGTGTTCGGAGGATTTCTCACTAGTTTGGCTGGCCCAGCCCATTCGGCGCCCATATTGATCTATTTCCTGTACATTCCAGGTGGGCATGTAGTGACGACGGCCCCGCCCATGAGCACCCCGAGCATCCCGTATACGATCTTGAGTGCGAACAAGGAACGGTTTCAGGCAATCGGGAAGACCACGGATGAGAGGGGCTAATCGATCCGGGTCGATAGGGGCTGACATTGGGGATTTCCGAAATTCCTCTCTGTCATACATGGCTTGCAGACAAGCTGCTTTCCGTACAGCCGCAAACAGATCAGAGTAGCCTGTAGCTCTAATCTCTAACGGCTCCCCCCTCTCTCGCGGATCCATACCCCTTGCCCAATAGGCTGCTCGAGCGGTTAGGGAATAATTATGATCCCCAGGCATAGTGGTTAAAAACACTCCTGGTCCCCAAGAGTCTCCTGCTTCTTCCTCACTCAGCATAATTCTGCCCCCCCCTTCAGAAGAAACTCGCCACACGTACTCAACAGCTGACTCTTCTGGTCGCCTCGAATATTTCTCCCTTATTTTTGTTAACTCGGTTGGTGTCCATGGAACGGTACGCACAGTGGTGTGAATTTCATCACCATCATCAACTGCAGTTTCAGTTTTAACCAGAGGACGTAAAGGAAAAACTTGGGATTTCAAAGTAAAAGTCCTTTCCTCCTCATCTTCTTCGTCATCCTCACTATTAGACAAAAAAATCTCCGGTCTGGGTTCCGGAATTTGGATAACACATTAACTTACGAATCTGTTGGACCTGGGTCGAGGGCTGCATTTTATCTAAGAGCCCGGTCACCCTTTCAATAACATTTTAAGTTGGCGATTTTCACTCCCAAGTTGAGCATTCCGGTTTCCTAAACATTCATTCTCACTCACAAGCTTATCGACTTGAGTTCTTAATCTTTCTCCTGTCTCCTTTTGCAAGGCTAATGATGACTTCAGCACCTCATTCTCCGATTTCAGGGTTGCATATTCTACAGCTGAAATCAGATTAGGAGCGGGGGTTTCTCTAGCTTCTTGTTGTGCACAAGATAAACAGGCGCCTAACACAGCACAAATCACACCCTTGCCTTTCCCCGCTCTGAGCTTCTGTGAAACCCGACGCTCTTCAATACGTTCCACCACTTTCTCTTCATCCTTCCAAAATTTTTGGGCCCACTCCTTCCCAGCCTGGGAAGGGGCACAATCATATTTTTGCAGCAGTTTATCCATGGCAATCCTGCCGACTACGCCAAATTCTGTTGCGTGAAACGGGGCCAAGCGGTTTTGGCAGAAGATAAACCCCCTTGCGTTCTAACACTCCTCACCGAGGTGGGAGGCCAGGTGCGGCTGGGTTTCAATTCTGAGTGATGCCCAATTCAGCACTATCAGGCCAATCGCGTTTACTATGTGTTAAACTATTACGATTTGGAGACACTAATAGTGGGCTGCACCTTCAGTCTAGTCGTGCTCCTGAACCAGCACGGCCTCTCTCAAGTTTTGGTCGCGTTCAGTGAGAAAGCGAAACGACTAGCTACTGAAACAGTGCAGTTTATTTAAACAACAGATATACAGGTTCTTTAGGATTGCCGGTGATAAATACACTGTCTGCAAAGCACGTGCAAATAAAGACATTGTTAAATAGACAAACGCGCGACAAAATTATAAACGATACAGCCTGGCTATAAATGTAGGGTAGAGATTCTCTAGAGAAATTTCTAGAGTCCCCGAGAAAGCACTCGGTGTAATCAAAGTCTTACCCAAAGGCGTCCTTATGAGGGGGAAGAAAGGCTCAGCCCGTCGACTGATCCCAGAAAACAGCGGTGGGATTCTTCGCGATGGTGTCTTCCCAGACATTCCCCCTCTCTTGGGCTATTTTTATATTATTTTTTTAACTTCAAAGTGGAGTTTGAGTGACTTTAGTCATATGTACTTTTATTATGATTAATGTACTCAAGGAGGAGTGTTCACACCTCGGGGGCGGATAGCCTCCGGGATGGAGGTGTGTTTTGGTACATTGTGGTGAGCAAAGTTCGCACAAAAGGACAGCATTTCATCAACATTTGACGAAATGTTGGCTCGGGTGGCGTGTAGGCCGCTTATCAGTTCCGTAGTACCATCTCGTCCCCATATCTGCTATTCGTCACAAGGGAAGGCCACGGAACAAGCGCGTTCCGTTCCATCCCTCGTGTAGTTTCGCAAACAACCTTGTACAGGGAATCACAGCTGTTGCATTCTTCGTGTGCTAGCTGCGGCTGTATTCTACCTCAGAAGCCTCTTGATTTTATGACTTTCCTTAATGTGTGAACAATGCTGTATTTTTGTATTCTTGGCCAATTTAGTAATTATTCCACAAGAACACACATTGGTTGCCGATTTATCAACGGGTCTAATCACCACAGGCCAACTGTAATCAAAACCATCTATGTAGACTCTACCAAAGCGGACAAATACAACACTGATTGTTACAAAATTATGGAGCCAAATTCAGATTGCTGGCACAATTTCACTTTCATCAAACCTACAGTAGTGTACTGTATTTGGGGCTACAAGGGCACAGAATTGTTATTTGAATTTATGATTGACTCAAATACACCTGAACTTGCTGAAATGAATCCAGAACCTACACCCCACAAACTCTCAAAGGCTCTCTCTTCTAAGAGAAAAAAAAAAAAAACACCTCTCTCTTTTCTAAGCCCTCCATTAGACTAACTCCTTACATTTTCAACATTGGCCCTTACGTTATTAAACACACACAGGTCAACAACAGGTACTGTTTAATCCCACATATTCCCTCAAACGAGCAGAATTGTCAATGCAGATTAAAATCTCTGCGATCAAACCCACCTGCTTACCATTCCTGAGTACATCTTATGCAGAATGGTCAGCATGGTTACGCAAACGAACTCTTGCCACTTCACACGGACGGAAGAGGGATGCGACTGGTATCTTAGGAACAGGCCTGGGAGTCTTGAATAGTATAGATGCTGAGATACTTGCCAACAAACTAGTCACAACCGCTACTGATCTGGACAAATTAACACATCCCCTACAGTCCTCTCTATTAGCATTGGGAAACCACCAACGGCTTTTATAGAATATATTGCCTCAATGGGAAGAAACGGGTGAAAAAGACCATCAGCTGATCACAGATGCACTTGGTACAACTCAAACCAATGTTTCCTTGGCTCTTAGTTGTATCCAAGCCCAATTGTGGATGCAATCTATGACAGCCGCAATCATAAGGGAAGGTAAAGAAGGCACCTTGCCCACCGAAATTCGAAAAGTAATATGGGATAACGCAATTGAATTTGAGAAAAAATTTCAGTCCAGGTGGTATCTGGTTAATTTCACCTACGATCCCACTGAGAGCAAAGCCACAGCTTTTGTCTTAACGATATGCAATGCCTCCGTATACACCACATACCCAATCATCGCACTGGGGTTGAATCACCAAGGAGCTCTACTCTATCCAACACAGCACAGAGGTTGGGCACGACAAAATGAGACTAAATGGCAAACTGCTGATGTTGACGCATGCGTTTCACGAGACCAACAAGGATTCATTTGTGAGAGTAATACTCTCAAAGCACAAGACCTTTGTCTTGACACCAACCAGAATGTTTGTCACTTTGAGACACATCCCGATGAAACCCCAGAGACTGTGCTTGACTATATTGGGAAAGGGTGCGTTAGCATGAGGTCTCCCTGTAGTCTTGTATTCAGAGATGACATAGTAATCACTCAAATCTTTGTGTTTGAACTTTACTAACACAAAGTTACGGGATGCGACTTCAATTATTAAGCTCCTGTTACGTCTTTTCAATTGCTACAACCTAATTATACGTTGATTCGAGATTGTTGCCTGCCCCTATCGGAATGAATCTCTCCCTGGTGAAGAAGCTGCTAAAACACAATGAATTGAAGCGACTCTTGAAAGAGGCCCAAGAAAATAGACAGACAACTTTGATTACCGTCCATCATCAGGTTGAAGAAATACACCAAGCGTTGGAAAGAGTGAAGAGAGGCGAAGGACATAGATGGGGAGATCCTCTTTTTGGATGGTCACCGACAGTTACAGGACTTTATAACAAGATGCTTCACTCTGTTGTTGTTTTACTAATACTCACTGTATTGTGCTTTACTTAGACAATTGTTTTGCATGTTAGACTTTGGATTATGATGAAAAGTTTAAATCGCTTGATCACTCCGCGAGAAGGATTTCCACTTGATATCCCTCACCACAAGAACACATGTGATCTTTCTTATCAGTGTTGAGTACGTCGACCTTGACTGACTGTAGACAAAGCTTTCCCTGCAGGCTCTTTGCGCGGGGGACCCATCTCCAGCCGTATGGCCATTTTTGTGCCTGGCGCGGCGCCAAGTGGGAAAGGGTGGTTTTGAGGCTGAAGGCAGCAGGAAAGCCTGCAGCCCCCAGGTCTGTGGGGCTACGCAAGCGGTTCCCAAAGAGCTTTAGAACAAGGCATAGTTTTCCCTGCTGGCTCTTTGGGCATGGGACCCATCTCCAGCCGTATGGCCATTTTTGTGCCTGGCGCGGCGCCAAGTGTGAAAGGGTGGCTTTGAGGCTGAAGGCAGCAGGAAAGCCCACAGCCCCCAGGTCTGTGGGGCTACGCAAGCGGTTCCCAAAGAGCTTTAGAACAAGGCATAGTTTTCCCTGCTGGCTCCTTGGGCGGGGGACCCATCTCCAGCTGTATGGCCATTTTTGTGCCTAGCGCGGCGCCAAGTGTGAAAGGGTGGCTTTGAGGCTGAAGGTAGCAGGAAAGCCCACAGCCCCCAGGTCTGTGGGGCTACGCAAGCGGTTCCCAAAGAGCTTTAGAACAAGGCATAGTTTTCCCTGCTGGCTCCTTGGGCGGGGGACCCATCTCCAGCCGTATGGCCATTTTTGTGCCTGGCGAAGCCCCAAGAGGGAAAGGGTGGCTTTGAATCTGAAGGCAGCAGGAAAGCCCGCAGCCCCCAGGTCTGTGGGGCTACGCAAGCGGTTCCCAAAGAGCTTTAGAACAAGGCATAGTTTTCCCTGCTGGCTCTTTTGGCAGGGGACCCATCTCCAGCCGTATGGCCATTTTTGTCCCTGGCCCGGCGCCAAGTGGGAAAGGGTGGTGTTGAGGCTGAAGGCAGCAGGAAAGCCCGCAGCCCCCAGGTCTGTGGGGCTACGCAAGCGGTTCCCAAAGAGCTTTAGAACAAGGCATAGTTTTCCCTGCTGGCTCTCTGGGCGGGGGACCCATCTCCAGCCGTATGGCCATTTTTGAGCCTGGAGCAGTGCCAAGTGGGAAAGGGTGGTTTTGAGGGTGAAGGCAGCAGGAAAGCCCGCAGCCCCCAGGTCTGTGGGGCTACGCAAGCGGTTCCCAAAGAGCTTTAGAACAAGGCATAGTTTTCCCTGCTGGCTCTTTGGGCGGGGGACCCATCTCCAGCCGTATGGCCATTTTTGTGCCTGGCGCGGCGCCAAGTGGGAAAGGGTGGTTTTGAGGCTGAAGGCAGCAGGAAAGCCCGCAGCCCCCACGTCTGTGGGGCCAAGCAAGCGGTTCCCAAAGAGCTTTAGAACAAGGCATAGTTTTCCCTGCTGGCTCTTTGCGCCTGGGACCCATCTCCAGCCATAGGCCATTTTTGTGCTTGATAGGGCGCCAAGTGGGAAAGGGTGGCTTTGAGGCTGAAGGCAGCAGGAAAGCCTGCAGCCCCCAGGTCTGTGGGGCTACGCAAGCGGTTCCCAAAGAGCTTTAGAACAAGGCATAGTTTTCCCTGCTGGCTCTTTGGGCGGGGGACCCATCTCCACCCATAGGCCATTTTTGTGCCTGATAGGGCGCCAAGAGGGAAAGGGTGGTGTCGAGGCTGAAGACAGCAGGAAAGCCCGCAGCCCCCACGTCTGTGGGGCCAAGCAAGCAGTTCCCAAAGAGCTTTAGAACAAGGCATAGTTTTCCCTGCTGGCTCTTTGGGCATGGGACCCATCTCCACCCATAGGCCATTTTTGTGCCTGATAGGGCGCCAAGTGGGAAAGGGTGGCTTTGAGGCTGAAGACAGCAGGAAAGCCTGCAGCTCCCAGGTCTGTGGGGCTATGCAAGAGGTTCCCAAAGAGCTTTAGAACAAGGCATAGTTTTCCCTGCTGGCTCTTTGGGCGGGGGACCCATCTCCAGCCGTATGGCCATTTTTGTGCCTGGCGCGGCGCCAAGTGGGAAAGGGTGGCTTTGAGGCTGAAGGCAGCAGGAAAGCCCGCAGCCCCCAGGTCTGTGGGGCTACGCAAGCGGTTCCCAAAGAGCTTTAGAACAAGGCATAGTTTTCCCTGCTGGCTCTTTGGGTGGGGGACCCATCTCCAGACGTATGGCTATTTTTGTGCCTGGCGCGGTGCGTAGTGGCATAGGGTGGTGTCGAGGCTGAAGGCAGCAGGAAAGCCCGCAGCCCCCACGTCTGTGGGCCCAAGCAAGCGGTTCCCAGAGAGCTTTAGAACAAGGCATAGTTTTCCCTGCTGGCTCTTTGGGCGGGGGACCCATCTCCAGCCATATGGCCATTTTTGTGCCTGGCGCGGTGCGTAGTGGGAAAGGGTGGTTTTGAGGCTGAAGGCAGCAGGAAAGCCCGCAGCCCCCAGGTCTGTGGGGCCAAGCAAGCGGTTCCCAAAGAGCTTTAGAACAAGGCATAGTTTTCCCTGCTGGCTCTTTGGGCATGGGACCCATCTCCAGCCATAGGCCATTTTTGTGCCTGGCACGGCGCCAAGTGGGAAAGGGTGGCTTTGAGGCTGAAGGCAGCAGCAAAGCCCGCAGCCCCCAGGTCTGTGGGGCTACGCAAGCGGTTCCCAAAGAGCTTTAGAACAAGGCATAGTTTTCCCTGCTGGCTCTTTGGGCGGGGGACCCATCTCCAGCCGTATGGCCATTTTTGTGCCTGATAGGGCGCCAAGTGGGAAAGGCTGGTGTCGAGGCTGAAGGCAGCAGGAAATCCCGCAGCCCCCAGGTCTGTGGGGCTACGCAAGCGGTTCCCAAATAGCTTTAGAACAAGGCATAGTTTTCCCTGCTGGCTCTTTGGGCATGGGACCCATCTCCAGCCGTATGGCCATTTTTGTGCCTGGCGCGGCGCCAAGTGGGAAAGGGTGGTGTCGAGGCTGAAGGCAGCAGGAAAGCCTGCAGCCCCCAGGTCTGTGGGGCTACGCAAGCGGTTCCCAAAGAGCTTTAGAACAAGGCATAGTTTTCCCTGCTGGCTCTCTGGGCGGGGACCCATCTCCAGCCGTATGGCCATTTTTGAGCCTGGCGCGGCGCCAGGTGGGAAAGGGTGGCTTTGAGGCTGAAGGCAGCAGCAAAGCCTGCAGCCCCCAGGTCTGTGGGGCTACGCAAGCGGTTCCCAAAGAGCTTTAGAACAAGGCATAGTTTTCCCTGCTGGCTCTTAGGGCGGGGGACCCATCTCCAGCCGTATGGCCATTTTTGTGCCTGGCGCGGCGCCAAGTGGGAAAGGGTGGTGTCGAGGCTGAAGGCAGCAGGAAAGCCCGCAGCCCCCAGGTCTGTGGTGCTACGCAAGCGGTTCCCAAAGAGCTTTAGAACAAGGCATAGTTTTCCCTGCTCGCTCTTTGGGCGGGGGACCCATCTCCAGCCGTATGGCCATTTTTGTGCATGGCGCAGCGCCAAGTGGGAAATGGTGGTATCGAGGCTGAAGGCAGCAGGAAAGCCCGCAGCCCCCAGGTCTGTGGGGCTACGCAAGCGGTTCCCAAAGAGCTTTAGAACAAGGCATAGTTTTCCCTGCTGGCTCTTTTGGCAGGGGACCCATCTCCAGCCGTATGGCCATTTTTGTCCCTGGCCCGGCGCCAAGTGGGAAAGGGTGGTGTTGAGGCTGAAGGCAGCAGGAAAGCCCGCAGCCCCCAGGTCTGTGGGGCTACGCAAGCGGTTCCCAAAGAGCTTTAGAACAAGGCATAGTTTTCCCTGCTGGCTCTCTGGGCGGGGGACCCATCTCCAGCCGTATGGCCATTTTTGAGCCTGGAGCAGTGCCAAGTGGGAAAGGGTGGTTTTGAGGGTGAAGGCAGCAGGAAAGCCCACAGCCCCCAGGTCTGTGGGGCTACGCAAGCGGTTCCCAAAGAGCTTTAGAACAAGGCATAGTTTTCCCTGCTGGCTCTTTGGGCGGGGGACCCATCTCCAGCCGTATGGCCATTTTTGTGCCTGGCGCGGCGCCAAGTGGGAAAGGGTGGCTTTGAGGCTGAAGGCAGCAGGAAAGCCCGCAGCCCCCACGTCTGTGGGGCCAAGCAAGCGGTTCCCAAAGAGCTTTAGAACAAGGCATAGTTTTCCCTGCTGGCTCTTTGCGCCTGGGACCCATCTCCAGCCATAGGCCATTTTTGTGCTTGATAGGGCGCCAAGTGGGAAAGGGTGGCTTTGAGGCTGAAGGCAGCAGGAAAGCCTGCAGCCCCCAGGTCTGTGGGGCTACGCAAGCGGTTCCCAAAGAGCTTTAGAACAAGGCATAGTTTTCCCTGCTGGCTCTTTGGGCGGGGGACCCATCTCCAGCCGTATGGCCATTTTTGTGCCTGATAGGGCGCCAAGAGGGAAAGGGTGGTGTCGAGGCTGAAGACAGCAGGAAAGCCCGCAGCCCCCACGTCTGTGGGGCCAAGCAAGCAGTTCCCAAAGAGCTTTAGAACAAGGCATAGTTTTCCCTGCTGGCTCTTTGGGCATGGGACCCATCTCCACCCATAGGCCATTTTTGTGCCTGATAGGGCGCCAAGTGGGAAAGGGTGGCTTTGAGGCTGAAGACAGCAGGAAAGCCTGCAGCTCCCAGGTCTGTGGGGCTATGCAAGAGGTTCCCAAAGAGCTTTAGAACAAGGCATAGTTTTCCCTGCTGGCTCTTTGGGCGGGGGACCCATCTCCAGCCGTATGGCCATTTTTGTGCCTGGCGCGGCGCCAAGTGGGAAAGGGTGGCTTTGAGGATGAAGGCAGCAGGAAAGCCCGCAGCCCCCAGGTCTGTGGGGCTACGCAAGCGGTTCCCAAAGAGCTTTAGAACAAGGCATAGTTTTCCCTGCTGGCTCTTTGGGTGGGGGACCCATCTCCAGACGTATGGCTATTTTTGTGCCTGGCGCGGTGCGTAGTGGCATAGGGTGGTGTTGAGGCTGAAGGCAGCAGGAAAGCCCGCAGCCCCCACGTCTGTGGGCCCAAGCAAGCGGTTCCCAGAGAGCTTTAGAACAAGGCATAGTTTTCCCTGCTGGCTCTTTGGGCGGGGGACCCATCTCCAGCCATATGGCCATTTTTGTGCCTGGCGCGGTGCGTAGTGGGAAAGGGTGGTTTTGAGGCTGAAGGCAGCAGGAAAGCCCGCAGCCCCCAGGTCTGTGGGGCCAAGCAAGCGGTTCCCAAAGAGCTTTAGAACAAGGCATAGTTTTCCCTGCTGGCTCTTTGGGCATGGGACCCATCTCCAGCCATAGGCCATTTTTGTGCCTGGCACGGCGCCAAGTGGGAAAGGGTGGCTTTGAGGCTGAAGGCAGCAGCAAAGCCCGCAGCCCCCAGGTCTGTGGGGCTACGCAAGCGGTTCCCAAAGAGCTTTAGAACAAGGCATAGTTTTCCCTGCTGGCTCTTTGGGCGGGGGACCCATCTCCAGCCGTATGGCCATTTTTGTGCCTGGCGCGGCGCCAAGTGGGAAAGGGTGGCTTTGAGGCTGAAGGCAGCAGCAAAGCCCGCAGCCCCCAGGTCTGTGGGGCTACGCAAGCGGTTCCCAAATAGCTTTAGAACAAGGCATAGTTTTCCCTGCTGGCTCTTTGGGCGGGGGACCCATCTCCAGCCGTATGGCCATTTTTGTGCCTGATAGGGCGCCAAGTGGGAAAGGGTGGCTTTGAGGCTGAAGACAGCAGGAAAGCCCGCAGCCCCCAGGTCTGTGGGGCTATGCAAGCGGTTCCCAAAGAGCTTTAGAACAAGGCATAGTTTTCCCTGCTGGCTCTTTGGGCGGGGGACCCATCTCCAGCCGTATGGCCATTTTTGTGCCTGGCGCGGCGCCAAGTGGGAAAGGGTGGTGTCGAGGCTGAAGGCAGCAGGAAAGCCTGCAGCCCCCAGGTCTGTGGGGCTACGCAAGCGGTTCCCAAAGAGCTTTAGAACAAGGCATAGTTTTCCCTGCTGGCTCTCTGGGCGGGGACCCATCTCCAGCCGTATGGCCATTTTTGAGCCTGGCGCGGCGCCATGTGGGAAAGGGTGGCTTTGAGGCTGAAGGCAGCAGCAAAGCCTGCAGCCCCCAGGTCTGTGGGGCTACGCAAGCGGTTCCCAAAGAGCTTTAGAACAAGGCATAGTTTTCCCTGCTGGCTCTTAGGGCGGGGGACCCATCTCCAGCCGTATGGCCATTTTTGTGCCTGGCGCGGCGCCAAGTGGGAAAGGGTGGTGTCGAGGCTGAAGGCAGCAGGAAAGCCCGCAGCCCCCAGGTCTGTGGTGCTACGCAAGCGGTTCCCAAAGAGCTTTAGAACAAGGCATAGTTTTCCCTGCTCGCTCTTTGGGCGGGGGACCCATCTCCAGCCGTATGGCCATTTTTGTGCCTGGCGAAGCCCCAAGAGGGAAAGGGTGGCTTTGAATCTGAAGGCAGCAGGAAAGCCCGCAGCCCCCACGTCTGTGGGGCTACGCAAGCGGTTCCCAAAGAGCTTTAGAACAAGGCATAGTTTTCCCTGCTGGCTCTTTTGGCAGGGGACCCATCTCCAGCCGTATGGCCATTTTTGTCCCTGGCCCGGCGCCAAGTGGGAAAGGGTGGTGTTGAGGCTGAAGGCAGCAGCAAAGCCCGCAGCCCCCAGGTCTGTGGGGCTACGCAAGCGGTTCCCAAAGAGCTTTAGAACAAGGCATAGTTTTCCCTGCTGGCTCTCTGGGCGGGGGACCCATCTGCAGCCGTATGGCCATTTTTGAGCCTGGAGCAGTGCCAAGTGGGAAAGGGTGGTGTCGAGGCTGAAGGCAGCAGCAAAGCCCGCAGCCCCCAGGTCTGTGGGGCTACGCAAGCGGTTCCCAAAGAGCTTTAGAACAAGGCATAGTTTTCCCTGCTGGCTCTTTGGGCGGGGGACCCATCTCCAGCCGTATGGCCATTTTTGTGCCTGGCGCGGCGCCAAGTGGGAAAGGGTGGTTTTGAGGCTGAAGGCAGCAGGAAAGCCCGCAGCCCCCACGTCTGTGGGGCCAAGCAAGCGGTTCCCAAAGAGCTTTAGAACAAGGCATAGTTTTCCCTGCTGGCTCTTTGCGCCTGGGACCCATCTCCAGCCATAGGCCATTTTTGTGCTTGATAGGGCGCCAAGTGGGAAAGGGTGGCTTTGAGGCTGAAGGCAGCAGGAAAGCCTGCAGCCCCCAGGTCTGTGGGGCTACGCAAGCAGTTCCCAAAGAGCTTTAGAACAAGGCATAGTTTTCCCTGCTGGCTCTTTGTTCGGGGGACCCATCTCCAGCCATAGGCCATTTTTGTGCCTGGCCCGGCGCCCAGTGGGAAAGGGTGGCTTTGAGTCTTGAAGGCAGCAGGAAAGCCCGCAGCCCCCAGGTCTGTGGGGCTACGCAAGCGGTTCCCAAAGAGCTTTAGAACAAGGCATAGTTTTCCCTGCTGGCTCTCTGGGCGGGGGACCCATCTCCAGCCGTATGGCCATTTTTGAGCCTGGCGCGGCGCCAAGTGGGAAAGGGTTGTGTCGAGGCTAAAGGCAGCAGGAAAGCCCGCAGCCCCCAGGTCTGTGGGGCTACGCAAGCGGTTCCCAAAGAGCTTTAGAACAAGGCATAATTTTCCCTGCTGGCTCCTTGGGTGGGGGACCCATCTCCAGCCGTATGGCCATTTTTGTGCCTGGCGCAGCGCCAAGTGGGAAAGGGTGGTTTTGAGGCTGAAGGCAGCAGTAAAGCCTGCAGCCCCCACGTCTGTGGGGCTACGCAAGCGGTTCCCAAAGAGCTTTAGAACAAGGCATAGTTTTCCCTGCTGGCTCTTTGGGCGGGGGACCCATCTCCAGCCGTATGGCCATTTTTGTGCCTGGCCGGGGGCCAAGTGGGAAAGGGTGGTTTTGAGGCTGAAGGCAGCAGGAAAGCCCGCAGCCCCCAGGTCTGTGGGGCTACGCAAGCGGTTCCCAAAGAGCTTTAGAACAAGGCATAGTTTTCCCTGCTGGCTCTCTGGGCGGGGGACCCATCTCCAGCCGTATGGCCATTTTTGAGCCTGGCGCGGCGCCAGGTGGGAAAGGGTGGCTTTGAGGCTGAAGGCAGGAGCAAAGCCTGCAGCCCCCAGGTCTGTGGTGCTACGCAAGCGGTTCCCAAAGAGCTTTAGAACAAGGCATAGTTTTCCCTGCTGGCTCTTTGGGCGGGGGACCCATCTCCAGCCATAGGCCATTTTTGTGCCTGGCGCGAAGCCAAGTGGGAAAGGGTGCTGTCGAGGCTGAAGGCAGCAGGAAAGCCCGCAGCCCCAAGGTCTGTGGGGCTACGCAAGCGGTTCCCAAAGAGCTTTAGAACAAGGCATAGTTTGCCCTGCTGGCTCTTTGGGCGGGGGACCCATCTCCAGCCGTATGGCCATTTTTGTGCATGGCGCAGCGCCAAGTGGGAAATGGTGGTATCGAGGCTGAAGGCAGCAGGAAAGCCCGCAGCCCCCAGGTCTGTGGGGCTACGCAAGCGGTTCCCAAAGAGCTTTAGAACAAGGCATAGTTTTCCCTGCTGGCTCCTTGGGTGGGGGACCCATCTCCAGCCGTATGGCTATTTTTGTGCCTGACGCGGTGCGTAGTGGCATAGGGTGGTTTTGAGGCTGAAGGCAGCAGGAAAGCCCGCAGCCCCCACGTCTGTGGGGCCAAGCAAGCGGTTCCCAAAGAGCTTTAGAACAAGGCATAGTTTTCCCAGCTGGCTCTTTGGGCGGGGGACCCATCTCCAGCCGTATGGCCATTTTTGAGCCTGGCGCGGCGCCAAGTGGGAAAGGGTGGTTTTGAGGCTGAAGGCAGCAGCAAAGCCTGCAGCCCTAAGGTCTGTGGGGCTACGCAAGCGGTTCCCAAAGAGCTTTAGAACAAGGCAGAGTTTTCCCTGCTGGCTCTTTGGGCGGCGGACACATGTCCAGTCGTATGGCCATTTTTGTGCCTGGCGCAGCGCCAAGTGGGAAAGGGTGGTGTCGAGTCTGAAGGCAGCAGGAAAGCCTGCAGCCCCCAGGTCTGTGGGGCTATGGAAGCGGTTCCCAAAGAGCTTTAGAACAAGGCAGAGTTTTCCCTGCTGGCTCTTTGGGCGGGGGACCCATCTCCAGCCGTATGGCCATTTTTGTGCCTGGCGCGGCGCCAAGTGGGAAAGGGTGGTGTCGAGGCTGAAGGCAGCAGGAAAGCCCGCAGCCCCCAGGTCTGTGGGGCCAAGCAAGCGGTTCCCAAAGAGCTTTAGAACAAGGCATAGTTTTCCCTGCTGGCTCTTTGGGCGGGGGACCCATCTCCAGACGTATGGCTATTTTTGTGCCTGGCGCGGTGCGTAGTGGCATAGGGTGGTTTTGAGGCTGAAGGCAGCAGGAAAGCCCGCAGCCCCCAGGTCTGTGGGCCCAAGCAAGCGGTTCCCAAAGAGCTTTAGAACAAGGCAGAGTTTTCCCTGCTGGCTCTTTGGGCGGCGGACACATGTCCAGTCGTATGGCCATTTTTGTGCCTGGCGCAGCGCCAAGTGGGAAAGGGTGGTGTCGAGTCTGAAGGCAGCAGGAAAGCCTGCAGCCCCCAGGTCTGTGGGGCTATGGAAGCGGTTCCCAAAGAGCTTTAGAACAAGGCATATTTTTCCCTGCTGGCTCTTTGGGCGGGGGACCCATCTCCAGCCGTATGGCCATTTTTGTGCCTGGCGCGGCGCCAAGTGGGAAAGGGTGGTGTCGAGGCTGAAGGCAGCAGGAAAGCCCGCAGCCCCCAGGTCTGTGGGGCTACGCAAGCGGTTCCCAAAGAGCTTTAGAACAAGGCATAGTTTTCCCTGCTGGCTCTTTGGGCGGGGGACCAACTCCAGCCATATGGCCATTTTTGTGCCTGGCGCGGTGCGTAGTGGGAAAGGGTGGTTTTGAGGCTGAAGGCAGCAGGAAAGCCCGCAGCCCCCAGGTCTGTGGGGCCAAGCAAGCAGTTCCCAAAGAGCTTTAGAACAAGGCATAGTTTTCCCTGCTGGCTCTTTGGGCATGGGACCCAGCTCCAGCCATAGGCCATTTTTGTGCCTGGCGCGGCGCCAAGTGGGAAAGGGTGGCTTTGAGGCTGAAGGCAGCAGCAAAGCCCGCAGCCCCCAGGTCTGTGGGGCTACGCAAGCGGTTCCCAAAGAGCTTTAGAACAAGGCATAGTTTTCCCTGCTGGCTCTTTGGGCGGGGGACACATCTCCAGCCGTATGGCCATTTTTGTGCCTGATAGGGCGCCAAGAGGGAAAGGGTGGTGTCGAGGCTGAAGGCAGCAGGAAAGCCCGCAGCCCCCAGGTCTGTGGGGCTACGCAAGCGGTTCCCAAAGAGCTTTAGAACAAGGCATAGTTTTCCCTGCTGGCTCTTTGGGCGGGGGACCCATCTCCAGCCGTATGGCCATTTTTGTGCCTGATAGGGCGCCAAGTGGGAAAGGGTGGCTTTGAGGCTGAAGACAGCAGGAAAGCCTGCAGCCCCCAGGTCTGTGGGGCTATGCAAGCGGTTCCCAAAGAGCTTTAGAACAAGGCATAGTTTTCCCTGCTGGCTCTTTGGGCGGGGGACCCATCTCCAGCCGTATGGCCATTTTTGTGCCTGGCGCGGCGCCAAGTGGGAAAGGGTGGTGTCGAGGCTGAAGGCAGCAGGAAAGCCCGCAGTCCCCAGGTCTGTGGGGCTACGCAAGCGGTTCCCAAAGAGCTTTAGAACAAGGCATAGTTTTCCCTGCTGGCTCTCTGGGCGGGGACCCATCTCCAGCCGTATGGCCATTTTTGAGCCTGGCGCGGCGCCAGGTGGGAAAGGGTGGCTTTGAGGCTGAAGGCAGGAGCAAAGCCTGCAGCCCCCAGGTCTGTGGGGCTACGCAAGCGGTTCCCAAAGAGCTTTAGAACAAGGCATAGTTTTCCCTGCTGGCTCTTAGGGCGGGGGACCCATCTCCAGCCGTATGGCCATTTTTGAGCCTGGCGCGGCGCCAAGTGGGAAAGGGTGGTGTTGAGGCTGAAGGCAGCAGGAAAGCCCGCAGTCCCCAGGTCTGTGGGGCTACGCAAGCGGTTCCCAAAGAGCTTTAGAACAAGGCATAGTTTTCCCTGCTCGCTCTTTGGGCGGGGGACCCATCTCCAGCCGTATGGCCATTTTTGTGCCTGGCGAAGCCCCAAGAGGGAAAGGGTGGCTTTGAATCTGAAGGCAGCAGGAAAGCCCGCAGCCCCCAGGTCTGTGGGGCTATGCAAGCGGTTCCCAAAGAGCTTTAGAACAAGGCATAGTTTTCCCTGCTGGCTCTTTTGGCAGGGGACCCATCTCCAGCCGTATGGCCATTTTTGTGCCTGGCGCAGCGCCAAGTGGGAAAGGGTGGTGTTGAGGCTGAAGGCAGCAGCAAAGACTGCAGCCCCCAGGTCTGTGGGGCCAAGCAAGCGGTTCCCAAAGAGCTTTAGAACAAGGCATAGTTTTCCCTGCTAGCTCTTTGGGCGGGGGACCCATCTCCAGCCGTATGGCCATTTTTGTGCCTGGCCGGGGGCCAAGTGGGAAAGGGTGGTTTTGAGGCTGAAGGCAGCAGGAAAGCCCGCAGCCCCCAGGTCTGTGCGGCTACGCAAGCGGTTCCCAAAGAGCTTTAGAACAAGGCATAGTTTTCCCTGCTGGCTCTTTGGGCATGGGACCCATCTCCAGCCATAGGCCATTTTTGTGCTTGATAGGGCGCCAAGTGGGAAAGGGTTGCTTTGAGGCTGAAGACAGCAGGAAAGCCCGCAGCCCCCAGGTCTGTGGGGCTACGCAAGCGGTTCCCAAAGAGCTTTAGAACAAGGCATAGTTTTCCCTGCTGGCTCTCTGGGCGGGGGACCCATCTCCAGCCGTATGGCCATTTTTGAGCCTGGCGCGGCGCCAGGTGGGAAAGGGTGGCTTTGAGGCTGAAGGCAGGAGCAAAGCCTGCAGCCCCCAGGTCTGTGGTGCTACGCAAGCGGTTCCCAAAGAGCTTTAGAACAAGGCATAGTTTTCCCAGCTGGCTCTTAGGGCATGGGACCCATCTCCAGCCATAGGCCATTTTTGTGCCTGGCGCGAAGCCAAGTGGGAAAGGGTGCTGTCGAGGCTGAAGGCAGCAGGAAAGCCCGCAGCCCCAAGGTCTGTGGGGCTACGCAAGCGGTTCCCAAAGAGCTTTAGAACAAGGCATAGTTTTCCCTGCTGGCTCTTTGGGCGGGGGACCCATCTCCAGCCGTATGGCCATTTTTGTGCCTGGCCCGGCGCCAAGTGGGAAAGGGTGGCTTTGAGGCTGAAGGCAGCAGGAAAGCCCGCAGCCCCCAGGTCTGTGCGGCTACGCAAGCGGTTCCCAAAGAGCTTTAGAACAAGGCATAGTTTTCCCTGCTGGCTCTTTGGGCGGGGGACCCATCTCCAGCCATACGGCCATTTTTGTGCCTGGCGCGGCGCCAAGTGGGAAAGGGTGGTTTTGAGGCTGAAGACAGCAGGAAAGCCTGCAGCCCCCAGGTCTGTGGGGCTACGCAAGCGGTTCCCAAAGAGCTTTAGAACAAGGCATAGTTTTCCCTGCTGGCTCTTTGGGTGGGGGACCCATCTCCAGCCGTATGGCTATTTTTGTGCCTGACGCGGTGCGTAGTGGCATAGGGTGGTTTTGAGGCTGAAGGCAGCAGGAAAGCCCGCAGCCCCCACGTCTGTGGGGCCAAGCAAGCGGTTCCCAAAGAGCTTTAGAACAAGGCATAGTTTTCCCTGCTGGCTCTTTGGGCGGGGGACCCATCTCCAGCAGTATGGCCATTTTTGTGCCTGGCGCGGTGCGTAGTGGGAAAGGGTGGTTTTGAGGCTGAAGGCAGCAGGAAAGCCCGCAGCCCCCAGGTCTGTGGGGCTACGCAAGCGGTTCCCAAAGAGCTTTAGAACAAGGCATAATTTTCCCTGCTGGCTCTTTGGGCGGGGGACCCATCTCCAGCCGTATGGCCATTTTTGTGCCTGGCGCGGCGCCAAGTGGGTAAGGGTGGTGTCGAGGCTGAAGGCAGCAGCAAAGCCTGCAGCCCCCAGGTCTGTGGGGCCAAGCAAGCGGTTCCCAAAGAGCTTTAGAACAAGGCATAGTTTTCCCTGCTGGCTCTTTGGGCATGGGACCCATCTCCAGCCGTATGGCCATTTTTGTCCCTGGCCCGGCGCCAAGTGGGAAAGGGTGGCTTTGAGGCTGAAGGCAGCAGGAAAGCCCGCAGCCCCCAGGTCTGTGGGGCTACGCAAGCGGTTCCCAAAGAGCTTTAGAACAAGGCATAGTTTTCCCTGCTCGCTCTTAGGGCATGGGACCCATCTCCAGCCATAGGCCATTTTTGTGCCTGGCGCGAAGCCAAGTGGGAAAGGGTGCTGTCGAGGCTGAAGGCAGCAGGAAAGCCCGCAGCCCCCAGGTCTGTGGGGCTACGCAAGCGGTTCCCAAAGAGCTTTAGAACAAGGCATAGTTTTCCCTGCTGGCTCTTTGGGCGGGGGACCCATCTCCAGCCGTATGGCCATTTTTGTGCCTGGCGCGGCGCCAAGTGGGAAAGGGTGGTGTCGAGTCTGAAGGCAGCAGGAAAGCCTGCAGCCCCCAGGTCTGTGGGGCTACGCAAGCGGTTCCCAAAGAGCTTTAGAACAAGGCAGAGTTTTCCCTGCTGGCTCTTTGGGCGGGGGACCCATCTCCAGCCGTATGGCCATTTTTGTGCCTGGCGCGGCGCCAAGTGGGAAAGGGTGGTGTCGAGGCTGAAGGCAGCAGGAAAGCCCGCAGCCCCCAGGTCTGTGGGGCTACGCAAGCGGTTCCCAAAGAGCTTTAGAACAAGGCATAGTTTTCCCTGCTGGCTCTTTGGGCGGGGGACCCATCTCCAGACGTATGGGTATTTTTGTGCCTGGCGCGGTGCGTAGTGGCATAGGGTGGTTTTGAGCCTGAAGGCAGCAGGAAAGCCCGCAGCCCCCAGGTCTGTGGGCCCAAGCAAGCGGTTCCCAGAGAGCTTTAGAACAAGGCATAGTTTTCCCTGCTGGCTCTTTGGGCATGGGACCCATCTCCAGCCATAGGCCATTTTTGTGCCTGATAGGGCGCCAAGTGGGAAAGGGTGGCTTTGAGGCTGAAGACAGCAGGAAAGCCTGCAGCTCCCAGGTCTGTGGGGCTATGCAAGCGGTTCCCAAAGAGCTTTAGAACAAGGCATATTTTTCCCTGCTGGCTCTTTGGGCGGGGGACCCATCTCCAGCCGTATGGCTATTTTTGTGCCTGGCGCGGCGCCAAGTGGGAAAGGGTGGTGTCGAGGCTGAAGGCAGCAGGAAAGCCCGCAGCCCCCAGGTCTGTGGGGCTACGCAAGCGGTTCCCAAAGAGCTTTAGAACAAGGCATAGTTTTCCCTGCTGGCTCTTTGGGTGGGGGACCCATCTCCAGACATATGGCTATTTTTGTGCCTGGCGCGGTGCGTAGTGGCATAGGGTGGTTTTGAGGCTGAAGGCAGCAGGAAAGCCCGCAGCCCCCACGTCTGTGGGCCCAAGCAAGCGGTTCCCAGAGAGCTTTAGAACAAGGCATAGTTTTCCCTGCTGGCTCTTTGGGCGGGGGACCAACTCCAGCCATATTGCCATTTTTGTGCCTGGCGCGGTGCGTAGTGGGAAAGGGTGGTTTTGAGGCTGAAGGCAGCAGGAAAGCCCGCAGCCCCCAGGTCTGTGGGGCCAAGCAAGCGGTTCCCAAAGAGCTTTAGGACAAGGCATAGTTTTCCCTGCTGGCTCTTTGGGCATGGGACCCAGCTCCAGCCATAGGCCATTTTTGTGCCTGGCGCGGCGCCAAGTGGGAAAGGGTGGCTTTGAGGCTGAAGGCAGCAGCAAAGCCCGCAGCCCCCAGGTCTGTGGGGCTACGCAAGCGGTTCCCAAAGAGCTTTAGAACAAGGCATAGTTTTCCCTGCTGGCTCTTTGGGCGGGGGACACATCTCCAGCCGTATGGCCATTTTTGTGCCTGATAGGGCGCCAAGTGGGAAAGGGTGGTGTCGAGGCTGAAGGCAGCAGGAAAGCCCGCAGCCCCCAGGTCTGTGGGGCTACGCAAGCGGTTCCCAAAGAGCTTTAGAACAAGGCATAGTTTTCCCTGCTGGCTCTTTGGGCGGGGGACCCATCTCCAGCCGTATGGCCATTTTTGTGCCTGGCCCGGCGCCAAGTGGGAAAGGGTGGCTTTGAGGCTGAAGACAGCAGGAAAGCCTGCAGCCCCCAGGTCTGTGGGGCTATGCAAGCGGTTCCCAAAGAGCTTTAGAACAAGGCAGAGTTTTCCCTGCTGGCTCTTTGGGCGGGGGACCCATCTCCAGCCGTATGGCCATTTTTGTGCCTGGCGCGGCGCCAAGTGGGAAAGGGTGGTGTCGAGGCTGAAGGCAGCAGGAAAGCCCGCAGTCCCCAGGTCTGTGGGGCTACGCAAGCGGTTCCCAAAGAGCTTTAGAACAAGGCATAGTTTTCCCTGCTGGCTCTCTGGGCGGGGGACCCATCTCCAGCCGTATGGCCATTTTTGAGCCTGGCGCGGCGCCAGGTGGGAAAGGGTGGCTTTGAGGCTGAAGGCAGGAGCAAAGCCTGCAGCCCCCACGTCTGTGGGGCTACGCAAGCGGTTCCCAAAGAGCTTTAGAACAAGGCATAGTTTTCCCTGCTGGCTCTTTTGGCAGGGGACCCATCTCCAGCCGTATGGCCATTTTTGTCCCTGGCCCGGCGCCAAGTGGGAAAGGGTGGTGTTGAGGCTGAAGGCAGCAGCAAAGACTGCAGCCCCCAGGTCTGTGGGGCCAAGCAAGCGGTTCCCAAAGAGCTTTAGAACAAGGCATAGTTTTCCCTGCTGGCTCTTTGGGCGGGGGACCCATCTCCAGCCGTATGGCCATTTTTGTGCCTGGCACGGCGCCAAGTGGGAAAGGGTGGCTTTGAGGCTGAAGGCAGCAGCAAAGCCCGCAGCCCCCAGGTCTGTGGGGCTACGCAAGCGGTTCCCAAAGAGCTTTAGAACAAGGCATAGTTTTCCCTGCTGGCTCTCTGGGCGGGGGACCCATCTGCAGCCGTATGGCCATTTTTGAGCCTGGAGCAGTGCCAAGTGGGAAAGGGTGGTTTTGAGGGTGAAGGCAGCAGGAAAGCCCGCAGCCCCCAGGTCTGTGGGGCTACGCAAGCGGTTCCCAAAGAGCTTTAGAACAAGGCATAGTTTTCCCTGCTGGCTCTTTGGGTGGGGGACCCATCTCCAACCGTATGGCCATTTTTGTGCCTGGCGCGGCGCCAAGTGGGAAAGGGTGGTGTCGAGGCTGAAGGCAGCAGGAAAGCCCGCAGCCCCCACGTCTGTGAGGCCAAGCAAGCGGTTCCCAAAGAGCTTTAGAACAAGGCATAGTTTTCCCTGCTGGCTCTTTGGGCATGGGACCCATCTCCACCCATAGGCCATTTTTGTGCTTGATAGGGCGCCAAGTGGGAAAGGGTGGCTTTGAGGCTGAAGGCAGAAGGAAAGCCTGCAGCCCCCAGGTCTGTGGGGCTACACAAGCAGTTCCCAAAGAGCTTTAGAACAAGGCATAGTTTTCCCTGCTGGCTCTTTGTTCGGGGGACCCATCTCCAGCCATAGGCCATTTTTGTGCCTGGCCCGGCGCCCAGTGGGAAAGGGTGGCTTTGAGGCTTGAAGGCAGCAGGAAAGCCCGCAGCCCCCAGGTCTGTGGGGCTACGCAAGCGGTTCCCAAAGAGCTTTAGAACAAGGCATAGTTTTCCCTGCTGGCTCTTTGGGTGGGGGACCCATCTCCAGACGTATGGCTATTTTTGTGCCTGGCGCGGTGCGTAGTGGCATAGGGTGGTTTTGAGGCTGAAGGCAGCAGGAAAGCCCGCAGCCCCCACGTCTGTGGGCCCAAGCAAGCGGTTCCCAGAGAGCTTTAGAACAAGGCATAGTTTTCCCTGCTGGCTCTTTGGGCGGGGGACCAACTCCAGCCATATGGCCATTTTTGTGCCTGGCGCGGTGCGTAGTGGGAAAGGGTGGTTTTGAGGCTGAAGGCAGCAGGAAAGCCCGCAGCCCCCAGGTCTGTGGGGCCAAGCAAGCGGTTCCCAAAGAGCTTTAGAACAAGGCATAGTTTTCCCTGCTGGCTCTTTGGGCATGGGACCCAGCTCCAGCCGTATGGCCATTTTTGTGCCTGGCGCGGCGCCAAGTGGGAAAGGGTGGCTTTGAGGCTGAAGGCAGCAGCAAAGCCCGCAGCCCCCAGGTCTGTGGGGCTACGCAAGCGGTTCCCAAAGAGCTTTAGAACAAGGCATAGTTTTCCCTGCTGGCTCTTTGGGCGGGGGACACATCTCCAGCCGTACGGCCATTTTTGTGCCTGATAGGGCGCCAAGTGGGAAAGGGTGGTGTCGAGGCTGAAGGCAGCAGGAAAGCCCGCAGCCCCCAGGTCTGTGGGGCTACGCAAGCGGTTCCCAAAGAGCTTTAGAACAAGGCATAGTTTTCCCTGCTGGCTCTTTGGGCGGGGGACCCATCTCCAGCCGTATGGCCATTTTTGTGCCTGGCCCGGCGCCAAGTGGGAAAGGGTGGCTTTGAGGCTGAAGACAGCAGGAAAGCCTGCAGCCCCCAGGTCTGTGGGGCTATGCAAGCGGTTCCCAAAGAGCTTTAGAAGAAGGCATAGTTTTCCCTGCTGGCTCTTTGGGCGTGGGACCCATCTCCAGCCGTATGGCCATTTTTGAGCCTGGCTCGGCGCCAAGTGGGAAAGGGTGGTGTCGAGGCTGAAGGCAGCAGGAAAGCCCGCAGCCCCCAGGTCTGTGGGGCTACGCAAGCGGTTCCCAAAGAGCTTTAGAACAAGGCATAGTTTTCCCTGCTTGCTCTTTGGGCGGGGGACCCATCTCCAGCCGTATGGCCATTTTTGTGCCTGGCGAAGCCCCAAGAGGGAAAGGGTGGCTTTGAATCTGAAGGCAGCAGGAAAGCCCGCAGCCCCCAGGTCTGTGGGGCTATGCAAGCGGTTCCCAAAGAGCTTTAGAACAAGGCATAGTTTTCCCTGCTGGCTCTTTTGGCAGGGGACCCATCTCCAGCCGTATGGCCATTTTTGTCCCTGGCCCGGCGCCAAGTGGGAAAGGGTGGTGTTGAGGCTGAAGGCAGCAGCAAAGATTGCAGCCCCCAGGTCTGTGGGGCTACGCAAGCGGTTCCCAAAGAGCTTTAGAACAAGGCATAGTTTTCCCTGCTGGCTCTTTGGGCGGGGGACCCATCTGCAGCCGTATGGCCATTTTTGTGCCTGGCACGGCGCCAAGTGGGAAAGGGTGGCTTTGAGGCTGAAGGCAGCAGCAAAGCCCGCAGCCCCCAGGTCTGTGGGGCTACGCAAGCGGTTCCCAAAGAGCTTTAGAACAAGGCATAGTTTTCCCTGCTGGCTCTTTGGGCGGGGGACCCATCTCCAGCCGTATGGCCATTTTTGTCCCTGGCCCGGCGCCAAGTGGGAAAGGGTGGCTTTGAGGCTGAAGGCAGCAGCAAAGCCTGCAGCCCCCAGGTCTGTGGGGCTACGCAAGCGGTTCCCAAAGAGCTTTAGAACAAGGCATAGTTTTCCCTGCTGGCTCTCTGGGCGGGGGACCCATCTGCAGCTGTATGGCCATTTTTGAGCCTGGAGCAGTGCCAAGTGGGAAAGGGTGGTTTTGAGGGTGAAGGCAGCAGGAAAGCCCGCAGCCCCCAGGTCTGTGGGGCTACGCAAGCGGTTCCCAAAGAGCTTTAGAACAAGGCATAGTTTTCCCTGCTGGCTCTTTGGGCGAGGGACCCATCTCCAACAGTATGGCCATTTTTGTGCCTGGCGCGGCGCCAAGTGGGAAAGGGTGGTGTCGAGGCTGAAGGCAGCAGGAAAGCCCGCAGCCCCCACGTCTGTGGGGCCAAGCAAGCGGTTCCCAAAGAGCTTTAGAACAAGGCATAGTTTTCCCTGCTGGCTCTTTGGGCATGGGACCCATCTCCACCCATAGGCCATTTTTGTGCTTGATAGGGCGCCAAGTGGGAAAGGGTGGCTTTGAGGCTGAAGGCAGCAGGAAAGCCTGCAGCCCCCAGGTCTGTGGGGCTACGCAAGCAGTTCCCAAAGAGCTTTAGAACAAGGCATAGTTTTCCCTGCTGGCTCTTTGTTCGGGGGACCCATCTCCAGCCATAGGCCATTTTTGTGCCTGGCCCGGCGCCCAGTGGGAAAGGGTGGCTTTGAGGCTTGAAGGCAGCAGGAAAGCCCGCAGCCCCCAGGTCTGTGGGGCTACGCAAGCGGTTCCCAAAGAGCTTTAGAACAAGGCATAGTTTTCCCTGCTGGCTCTTTGGGCGGGGGACACATCTCCAGCCGTATGGCCATTTTTGTGCCTGATAGGGCGCCAAGTGGGAAAGGGTGGTGTCGAGGCTGAAGGCAGCAGGAAAGCCCGCAGCCCCCAGGTCTGTGGGGCTACGCAAGCGGTTCCCAAAGAGCTTTAGAACAAGGCATAGTTTTCCCTGCTGGCTCTTTGGGCGGGGGACCCATCTCCAGCCGTATGGCCATTTTTGTCCCTGGCCCGGCGCCAAGTGGGAAAGGGTGGCTTTGAGGCTGAAGGCAGCAGGAAAGCCCGCAGCCCCCACGTCTGTGGGGCCAAGCAAGCGGTTCCCAAAGAGCTTTAGAACAAGGCATAGTTTTCCCTGCTGGCTCTTTGGGCCTGGGACCCATCTCCAGCCATAGGCCATTTTTGTGCTTGATAGGGCGCCAAGTGGGAAAGGGTGGCTTTGAGGCTGAAGGCAGCAGGAAAGCCTGCAGCCCCCAGGTCTGTGGGGCTACGCAAGCAGTTCCCAAAGAGCTTTAGAACAAGGCATAGTTTTCCCTGCTGGCTCTTTGTTCGGGGGACCCATCTCCAGCCATAGGCCATTTTTGTGCCTGGCCCGGCGCCAAGTGGGAAAGGGTGGCTTTGAGGCTTGAAGGCAGCAGGAAAGCCCGCAGCCCCCAGGTCTGTGGGGCTACGCAAGCGGTTCCCAAAGAGCTTTAGAACAAGGCATAGTTTTCCCTGCTGGCTCTTTGGGCGGGGGACCCATCTCCAGCCGTATGGCCATTTTTGAGCCTGGCTCGGCGCCAAGTGGGAAAGGGTTGTGTCGAGGCTAAAGGCAGCAGGAAAGCCCGCAGCCCCCAGGTCTGTGGGGCTACGCAAGCGGTTCCCAAAGAGCTTTAGAACAAGGCATAATTTTCCCTGCTGGCTCTTTGGGCGGGGGACCCATCTCCAGCCGTATGGCCATTTTTGTGCCTGGCGCAGCGCCAAGTGGGAAAGGGTGGTTTTGAGGCTGAAGGCAGCAGCAAAGCCTGCAGCCCCCAGGTCTGTGGGGCTACGCAAGCGGTTCCCAAAGAGCTTTAGAACAAGGCATAGTTTTCCCTGCTAGCTCTTTGGGCGGGGGACCCATCTCCAGCCGTATGGCCATTTTTGTGCCTGGCCGGGGGCCAAGTTGGAAAGGGTGGTTTTGAGGCTGAAGGCAGCAGGAAAGCCCGCAGCCCCCAGGTCTGTGCGGCTACGCAAGCGGTTCCCAAAGAGCTTTAGAACAAGGCATAGTTTTCCCTGCTGGCTCTTTGGGCGAGGGACCCATCTCCAGCCATAGGCCATTTTTGTGCTTGATAGGGCGCCAAGTGGGAAAGGGTTGCTTTGAGGCTGAAGACAGCAGGAAAGCCCGCAGCCCCCAGGTCTGTGGGGCTACGCAAGCGGTTCCCAAAGAGCTTTAGAACAAGGCATAGTTTTCCCTGCTGGCTCTCTGGGCGGGGGACCCATCTCCAGCCATATGGCCATTTTTGAGCCTGGCGCGGCGCCAGGTGGGAAAGGGTGGCTTTGAGGCTGAAGGCAGCAGCAAAGCCTGCAGCCCCCAGGTCTGTGGTGCTACGCAAGCGGTTCCCAAAGAGCTTTAGAACAAGGCATAGTTTTCCCAGCTGGCTCTTAGGGCATGGGACCCATCTCCAGCCATAGGCCATTTTTGTGCCTGGCGCGAAGCCAAGTGGGAAAGGGTGCTGTCGAGGCTGAAGGCAGCAGGAAAGCCCGCAGCCCCAAGGTCTGTGGGGCTACGCAAGCGGTTCTGAAAGAGCTTTAGAACAAGGCATAGTTTTCCCTGCTGGCTCTTTGGGCGGGGGACCCATCTCCAGCCGTATGGCCATTTTTGTGCCTGGCGAAGCCCCAAGAGGGAAAGGGTGGCTTTGAATCTGAAGGCAGCAGGAAAGCCCGCAGCCCCCAGGTCTGTGGGGCTATGCAAGCGGTTCCCAAAGAGCTTTAGAACAAGGCATAGTTTTCCCTGCTGGCTCTTTTGGCAGGGGACCCATCTCCAGCCGTATGGCCATTTTTGTCCCTGGCCCGGCGCCAAGTGGGAAAGGGTGGTGTTGAGGCTGAAGGCAGCAGCAAAGATTGCAGCCCCCAGGTCTGTGGGGCCAAGCAAGCGGTTCCCAAAGAGCTTTAGAACAAGGCATAGTTTTCCCTGCTGGCTCTTTGGGCGGGGGACCCATCTCCAGCCGTATGGCCATTTTTGTGCCTGGCACGGCGCCAAGTGGGAAAGGGTGGCTTTGAGGCTGAAGGCAGCAGCAAAGCCCGCAGCCCCCAGGTCTGTGCGGCTACGCAAGCGGTTCCCAAAGAGCTTTAGAACAAGGCATAGTTTTCCCTGCTGGCTCTTTGGGCGAGGGACCCATCTCCAACAGTATGGCCATTTTTGTGCCTGGCGCGGCGCCAAGTGGGAAAGGGTGGTGTCGAGGCTGAAGGCAGCAGGAAAGCCCGCAGCCCCCACGTCTGTGGGGCCAAGCAAGCGGTTCCCAAAGAGCTTTAGAACAAGGCATAGTTTTCCCTGCTGGCTCTTTGGGCATGGGACCCATCTCCACCCATAGGCCATTTTTGTGCTTGATAGGGCGCCAAGTGGGAAAGGGTGGCTTTGAGGCTGAAGGCAGCAGGAAAGCCTGCAGCCCCCAGGTCTGTGGGGCTACACAAGCAGTTCCCAAAGAGCTTTAGAACAAGGCATAGTTTTCCCTGCTGGCTCTTTGTTCGGGGGACCCATCTCCAGCCATAGGCCATTTTTGTGCCTGGCCCGGCGCCCAGTGGGAAAGGGTGGCTTTGAGGCTTGAAGGCAGCAGGAAAGCCCGCAGCCCCCAGGTCTGTGGGGCTACGCAAGCGGTTCCCAAAGAGCTTTAGAACAAGGCATAGTTTTCCCTGCTGGCTCTTTGGGCGGGGGACACATCTCCAGCCGTATGGCCATTTTTGTGCCTGATAGGGCGCCAAGTGGGAAAGGGTGGTGTCGAGGCTGAAGGCAGCAGGAAAGCCCGCAGCCCCCAGGTCTGTGCGGCTACGCAAGCGGTTCCCAAAGAGCTTTAGAACAAGGCATAGTTTTCCCTGCTGGCTCTTTGGGCGGGGGACCCATCTCCAGCCGTATGGCCATTTTTGTGCCTGATAGGGCGCCAAGTGGGAAAGGGTGGCTTTGAGGCTGAAGACAGCAGGAAAGCCTGCAGCCCCCAGGTCTGTGGGGCTATGCAAGCGGTTCCCAAAGAGCTTTAGAACAAGGCATAGTTTTCCCTGCTGGCTCTCTGGGCGGGGACCCATCTCCAGCCGTATGGCCATTTTTGAGCCTGGCGCGGCGCCAGGTGGGAAAGGGTGGCTTTGAGGCTGAAGGCAGGAGCAAAGCCTGCAGCCCCCAGGTCTGTGGGGCTACGCAAGCGGTTCCCAAAGAGCTTTAGAACAAGGCATAGTTTTCCCTGCTCGCTCTTTGGGCGGCGGACCCATCTCCAGCCGTATGGCCATTTTTGAGCCTGGCGCGGCTCCAAGTGGGAAAGGGTGGTGTCGAGGCTCAAGGCAGCAGGAAAGCCTGCAGCCCCCAGGTCTGTGGGGCTACGCAAGCGGTTCCCAAAGAGCTTTAGAACAAGGCATAGTTTTCCCTGCTGGCTCTTTGGGCGGGGGACCCATCTCCAGCCGTATGGCCATTTTTGTCCCTGGCCCGGCGCCAAGTGGGAAAGGGTGGTGTTGAGGCTGAAGGCAGCAGCAAAGACTGCAGCCCCCAGGTCTGTGGGGCCAAGCAAAGCGGTTCCCAAAGAGCTTTAGAACAAGGCATAGTTTTCCCTGCTGGCTCTTTGGGCGGGGGACCCATCTCCAGCCGTATGGCCATTTTTGTGCCTGGCACGGCGCCAAGTGGGAAAGGGTGGCTTTGAGGCTGAAGGCAGCAGCAAAGCCCGCAGCCCCCAGGTCTGTGGGGCTACGCAAGCGGTTCCCAAAGAGCTTTAGAACAAGGCATAGTTTTCCCTGCTGGCTCTTTGGGCGGGGGACCCATCTCCAGCCGTATGGCCATTTTTGTGCCTGGCGCGGCGTCAAGTGGGAAAGGGTGGTGTCGAGGCTGAAGGCAGCAGGAAAGCCAGCAGCCCCCACGTCTGTGGGGCCAAGCAAGCGGTTCCCAAAGAGCTTTAGAACAAGGCATAGTTTTCCCTGCTGGCTCTTTGGGCCTGGGACCCATCTCCAGCCATAGGCCATTTTTGTGCTTGATAGGGCGCCAAGTGGGAAAGGGTGGCTTTGAGGCTGAAGGCAGCAGGAAAGCCTGCAGCCCCCAGGTCTGTGGGGCTACGCAAGCAGTTCCCAAAGAGCTTTAGAACAAGGCATAGTTTTCCCTGCTGGCTCTTTGTTCGGGGGACCCATCTCCAGCCATAGGCCATTTTTGTGCCTGGCCCGGCGCCCAGTGGGAAAGGGTGGCTTTGAGGCTTGAAGGCAGCAGGAAAGCCCGCAGCCCCCAGGTCTGTGGGGCTACGCAAGCGGTTCCCAAAGAGCTTTAGAACAAGGCATAGTTTTCCCTGCTGGCTCTTTGGGCGGGGGACCCATCTCCAGCCGTATGGCCATTTTTGTGCCTGGCACGGCGCCAAGTGGGAAAGGGTGGCTTTGAGGCTGAAGGCAGCAGCAAAGCCCGCAGCCCCCAGGTCTGTGGGGCTACGCAAGCGGTTCCCAAAGAGCTTTAGAACAAGGCATAGTTTTCCCTGCTGGCTCTTTGGGCGGGGGACCCATCTCCAGCCGTATGGCCATTTTTGTGCCTGGCGCGGCGTCAAGTGGGAAAGGGTGGTGTCGAGGCTGAAGGCAGCAGGAAAGCCCGCAGCCCCCACGTCTGTGGGGCCAAGCAAGCGGTTCCCAAAGAGCTTTAGAACAAGGCATAGTTTTCCCTGCTGGCTCTTTGGGCCTGGGACCCATCTCCAGCCATAGGCCATTTTTGTGCTTGATAGGGCGCCAAGTGGGAAAGGGTGGCTTTGAGGCTGAAGGCAGCAGGAAAGCCTGCAGCCCCCAGGTCTGTGGGGCTACGCAAGCAGTTCCCAAAGAGCTTTAGAACAAGGCATAGTTTTCCCTGCTGGCTCTTTGTTCGGGGGACCCATCTCCAGCCATAGGCCATTTTTGTGCCTGGCCCGGCGCCCAGTGGGAAAGGGTGGCTTTGAGGCTTGAAGGCAGCAGGAAAGCCCGCAGCCCCCAGGTCTGTGGGGCTATGCAAGCGGTTCCCAAAGAGCTTTAGAACAAGGCATAGTTTTCCCTGCTGGCTCTTTGGGCGGGGGACCCATCTCCAGCCGTATGGCCATTTTTGAGCCTGGCGCGGCGCCAAGTGGGAAAGGGTTGTGTCGAGGCTAAAGGCAGCAGGAAAGCCCGCAGCCCCCAGGTCTGTGGGGCTACGCAAGCGGTTCCCAAAGAGCTTTAGAACAAGGCATAATTTTCCCTGCTGGCTCTTTGGGCGGGGGACCCATCTCCAGCCGTATGGCCATTTTTGTGCCTGGCGCAGCGCCAAGTGGGAAAGGGTGGTTTTGAGGCTGAAGGCAGCAGCAAAGCCTGCAGCCCCCAGGTCTGTGGGGCTACGCAAGCGGTTCCCAAAGAGCTTTAGAACAAGGCATAGTTTTCCCTGCTGGCTCTTTGGGCGGGGGACCCATCTCCAGCCGTATGGCCATTTTTGTTCCTGGCCGGGGGCCAAGTTGGAAAGGGTGGTTTTGAGGCTGAAGGCAGCAGGAAAGCCCGCAGCCCCCAGGTCTGTGCGGCTACGCAAGCGGTTCCCAAAGAGCTTTAGAACAAGGCATAGTTTTCCCTGCTGGCTCTTTGGGCATGGGACCCATCTCCAGCCATAGGCCATTTTTGTGCTTGATAGGGCGCCAAGTGGGAAAGGGTTGCTTTGAGGCTGAAGACAGCAGGAAAGCCCGCAGCCCCCAGGTCTGTGGGGCTACGCAAGCGGTTCCCAAAGAGCTTTAGAACAAGGCATAGTTTTCCCTGCTGGCTCTTTGGGCATGGGACCCATCTCCACCCATAGGCCATTTTTGTGCCTGATAGGGCGCCAAGTGGGAAAGGGTGGCTTTGAGGCTGAAGACAGCAGGAAAGCCTGCAGACCCCAGATCTGTGGGGCTACGCAAGCGGTTCCCAAAGAGCTTTAGAACAAGGCATAATTTTCCCTGCTGGCTCTTTGGGTGGGGGACCCATCTCCAGCCGTATGGCTATTTTTGTGCCTGACGCGGTGCGTAGTGGCATAGGGTGGTTTTGAGGCTGAAGGCAGCAGGAAAGCCCGCAGCCCCCACGTCTGTGGGGCCAAGCAAGCGGTTCCCAAAGAGCTTTAGAACAAGGCATAGTTTTCCCAGCTGGCTCTTTGGGCGGGGGACCCATCTCCAGCCGTATGGCTATTTTTGTGCCTGGCGCGGTGCGTAGTGGGAAAGGGTGGTTTTGAGGCTGAAGGCAGCAGGAAAGCCCGCAGCCCCCAGGTCTGTGGGGCTACGCAAGCGGTTCCCAAAGAGCTTTAGAACAAGGCATAATTTTCCCTGCTGGCTCTTTGGGCGGGGGACCCATCTCCAGCCGTATGGCCATTTTTGTGCCTGGCGCGGCGCCAAGTGGGTAAGGGTGGTGTCGAGGCTGAAGGCAGCAGCAAAGCCTGCAGCCCCCAGGTCTGTGGGGCTACGCAAGCGGTTCCCAAAGAGCTTTAGAACAAGGCATAGTTTTCCCTGCTGGCTCTTTGGGCATGGGACCCATCTCCAGCCGTATGGCCATGTTTGTCCCTGGCCCGGCGCCAAGTGGGAAAGGGTGGCTTTGAGGCTGAAGGCAGCAGGAAAGCCCGCAGCCCCCAGGTCTGTGGGGCTACGCAAGCGGTTCCCAAAGAGCTTTAGAACAAGGCATAGTTTTCCCTGCTCGCTCTTAGGGCATGGGACCCATCTCCAGCCATAGGCCATTTTTGTGCCTGGCGCGAAGCCAAGTGGGAAAGGGTGGCTTTGAGGCTGAAGGCAGCAGGAAAGCCCGCAGCCCCCAGGTCTGTGGGGCTACGCAAGCGGTTCCCAAAGAGCTTTAGAACAAGGCATAGTTTTCCCTGCTGGCTCTCTGGGCGGGGGACCCATCTCCAGCCGTATGGCCATTTTTGTGCCTGGCCCGGCGCAAAGTGGGAAAGGGTGGCTTTGAGGCTGAAGGCAGCAGGAAAGCCCGCAGCCCCCAGGTCTGTGCGGCTACGCAAGCGGTTCCCAAAGAGCTTTAGAACAAGGCATAGTTTTCCCTGCTGGCTCTTTGGGCGGGGGACCCATCTCCAGCCGTACGGCCATTTTTGTGCCTGGCGCGGCGCCAAGAGGGAAAGGGTGGTGTCGAGGCTAAAGGCAGCAGGAAAGCCCGCAGCCCCCAGGTCTGTGGGGCTACGCAAGCGGTTCCCAAAGAGCTTTAGAACAAGGCATAGTTTTCCCTGCTGGCTCTTTGGGCGGGGGACCCATCTCCAGCCGTATGGCCATTTTTGTGCATGGCGCAGCGCCAAGTGGGAAATGGTGGTGTCGAGGCTGAAGGCAGCAGGAAAGCCCGCAGCCCCCAGGTCTGTGGGGCTACGCAAGCGGTTCCCAAAGAGCTTTAGAACAAGGCATAGTTTTCCCTGCTGGCTCTTTTGGCAGGGGACCCATCTCCAGCCGTATGGCCATTTTTGTCCCTGGCCCAGCGCCAAGTGGGAAAGGGTGGCTTTGAGGCTGAAGGCAGCAGCAAAGACTGCAGCCCCCAGGTCTGTGGGGCCAAGCAAGCGGTTCCCAAAGAGCTTTAGAACAAGGCATAGTTTTCCCTGCTGGCTCTTTGGGCGGGGGACCCATCTCCAGCCGTATGGCCATTTTTGTGCCTGGCACGGCGCCAAGTGGGAAAGGGTGGCTTTGAGGCTGAAGGCAGCAGCAAAGCCCGCAGCCCCCAGGTCTGTGGGGCTACGCAAGCGGTTCCCAAAGAGCTTTAGAACAAGGCATAGTTTTCCCTGCTGGCTCTTTGGGCGGGGGACCCATCTCCAGCCGTATGGCCATTTTTGTGCCTGGCCCGGCGCCAAGTGGGAAAGGGTGGCTTTGAGGCTGAAGGCAGCAGGAAAGCCCGCAGCCCCCACGTCTGTGGGGCCAAGCAAGCGGTTCCCAAAGAGCTTTAGAACAAGGCATAGTTTTCCCTGCTGGCTCTTTGGGCCTGGGACCTATCTCCAGCCATAGGCCATTTCTGTGCTTGATAGGGCGCCAAGTGGGAAAGGGTGGCTTTGAGGCTGAAGGCAGCAGGAAAGCCTGCAGCCCCCAGGTCTGTGGGGCTACGCAAGCAGTTCCCAAAGAGCTTTAGAACAAGGCATAGTTTTCCCTGCTGGCTCTTTGTTCGGGGGACCCATCTCCAGCCATAGGCCATTTTTGTGCCTGGCCCGGCGCCCAGTGGGAAAGGGTGGCTTTGAGGCTTGAAGGCAGCAGGAAAGCCCGCAGCCCCCAGGTCTGTGGGGCTACGCAAGCGGTTCCCAAAGAGCTTTAGAACAAGGCATAGTTTTCCCTGCTGGCTCTCTGGGCGGGGGACCCATCTCCAGCCGTATGGCCATTTTTGAGCCTGGCGCGGCGCCAAGTGGGAAAGGGTGGTTTTGAGGGTGAAGGCAGAAGGAAAGCCCGCAGCCCCCACGTCTGTGGGGCTACGCAAGCGGTTCCCAAAGAGCTTTAGAACAAGGCATAGTTTTCCCTGCTGGCTCTTTGGGCGGGGGACCCATCTCCAGCCGTATGGCCATTTTTGTGCCTGGCGCGGCGCCAAGTGGGAAAGGGTGGCTTTGAGGCTGAAGGCAGCAGCAAAGCCCGCAGCCCCCAGGTCTGTGGGGCTACGCAAGCGGTTCCCAAAGAGCTTTAGAACAAGGCATAGTTTTCCCTGCTGGGTCTTTGGGCGGGGGACACATCTCCAGCCGTATGGCCATTTTTGTGCCTGATAGGGCGCCAAGTGGGAAAGGGTGGTGTCGAGGCTGAAGGCAGCAGGAAAGCCCGCAGCCCCCAGGTCTGTGGGGCTACGCAAGCGGTTCCCAAAGAGCTTTAGAACAAGGCATAGTTTTCCCTGCTGGCTCTTTGGGCGGGGGACCCATCTCCAGCCGTATGGCCATTTTTGTGCCTGGCGCGGCGCCAAGTGGGAAAGGGTGGTGTCGAGGCTGAAGGCAGCAGGAAAGCCCGCAGCCCCCACGTCTGTGGCGCCAAGCAAGCGGTTCCCAAAGAGCTTTAGAACAAGGCATAGTTTTCCCTGCTGGCTCTTTGGGCCTGGGACCCATCTCCAGCCGTATGGCCATTTTTGTGCCTGGCACGGCGCCAAGTGGGAAAGGGTGGCTTTGAGGCTGAAGGCAGCAGCAAAGCCCGCAGCCCCCACGTCTGTGGGGCTACGCAAGCGGTTCCCAAAGAGCTTTAGAACAAGGCATAGTTTTCCCTGCTGGCTCTCTGGGCGGGGGACCCATCTCCAGCCGTATGGCCATTTTTGTGCCTGGCCCGGCGCCCAGTGGGAAAGGGTGGCTTTGAGGCTTGAAGGCAGCAGGAAAGCCCGCAGCCCCCAGGTCTGTGGGGCTACGCAAGCGGTTCCCAAAGAGCTTTAGAACAAGGCATAGTTTTCCCTGCTGGCTCTCTGGGCGGGGGACCCATCTCCAGCCGTATGGCCATTTTTGAGCCTGGCGCGGCGCCAAGTGGGAAAGGGTTGTGTCGAGGCTAAAGGCAGCAGGAAACCCGCAGCCCCCAGGTCTGTGGGGCTACGCAAGCGGTTCCCAAAGAGCTTTAGAACAAGGCATAATTTTCCCTGCTGGCTCTTTGGGCGGGGGACCCATCTCCAGCCGTATGGCCATTTTTGTGCCTGGCGCAGCGCCAAGTGGGAAAGGGTGGTTTTGAGGCTGAAGGCAGCAGCAAAGCCTGCAGCCCCCAGGTCTGTGGGGCTACGCAAGCGGTTCCCAAAGAGCTTTAGAACAAGGCATAGTTTTCCCTGCTGGCTCTTTGGGCGGGGGACCCATCTCCAGCCGTATGGCCATTTTTGTGCCTGGCCGGGGGCCAAGTGGGAAAGGTTTGCTTTGAGGCTGAAGACAGCAGGAAAGCCCGCAGCCCCCAGGTCTGTGGGGCTACGCAAGCGGTTCCCAAAGAGCTTTAGAACAAGGCATAGTTTTCCCTGCTGGCTCTCTGGGCGGGGACCCATCTCCAGCCGTATGGCCATTTTTGAGCCTGGCGCGGCGCCAGGTGGGAAAGGGTGGCTTTGAGGATGAAGGCAGGAGCAAAGCCTGCAGCCCCCAGGTCTGTGGTGCTACGCAAGCGGTTCCCAAAGAGCTTTAGAACAAGGCATAGTTTTCCCAGCTGGCTCTTAGGGCATGGGACCCATCTCCAGCCATAGGCCATTTTTGTGCCTGGCGCGAAGCCAAGTGGGAAAGGGTGCTGTCGAGGCTGAAGGCAGCAGGAAAGCCCGCAGCCCCAAGGTCTGTGGGGCTACGCAAGCGGTTCCCAAAGAGCTTTAGAACAAGGCATAGTTTTCCCTGCTGGCTCTTTGGGCGGGGGACCCATCTCCAGCCGTATGGCCATTTTTGTGCCTGGCCCGGCGCAAAGTGGGAAAGGGTGGCTTTGAGGCTGAAGGCAGCAGGAAAGCCCGCAGCCCCCAGGTCTGTGCGGCTACGCAAGCGGTTCCCAAAGAGCTTTAGAACAAGGCATAGTTTTCCCTGCTGGCTCTTTGGGCGGGGGACCCATCTCCAGCCGTACGGCCATTTTTGTGCCTGGCGCGGCGCCAAGAGGGAAAGGGTGGTGTCGAGGCTAAAGGCAGCAGGAAAGCCCGCAGCCCCCAGGTCTGTGGGGCTACGCAAGCGGTTCCCAAAGAGCGTTAGAACAAGGCATAGTTTTCCCTGCTGGCTCTTTGGGCGGGGGACCCATCTCCAGCCGTATGGCCATTTTTGTGCATGGCGCAGCGCCAAGTGGGAAATGGTGGTATCGAGGCTGAAGGCAGCAGGAAAGCCCGCAGCCCCCAGGTCTGTGCGGCTACGCAAGCGGTTCCCAAAGAGCTTTAGAACAAGGCATAGTTTTCCCTGCTGGCTCTTTGGGCATGGGACCCATCTCCACCCATAGGCCATTTTTGTGCCTGATAGGGCGCCAAGTGGGAAAGGGTGGCTTTGAGGCTGAAGACAGCAGGAAAGCCTGCAGCCCCCAGGTCTGTGGGGCTACGCAAGCGGTTCCCAAAGAGCTTTAGAACAAGGCATAGTTTTCCCTGCTGGCTCTTTGGGTGGGGGACCCATCTCCAGCCGTATGGCTATTTTTGTGCCTGACGCGGTGCGTAGTGGCATAGGGTGGTTTTGAGGCTGAAGGCAGCAGGAAAGCCCGCAGCCCCCACGTCTGTGGGGCCAAGCAAGCGGTTCCCAAAGAGCTTTAGAACAAGGCATAGTTTTCCCAGCTGGCTCTTTGGGCGGGGGACCCATCTCCAGCCGTATGGCCATTTTTGTGCCTGGCGCGGTGCGTAGTGGGAAAGGGTGGTTTTGAGGCTGAAGGCAGCAGGAAAGCCCGCAGCCCCCAGGTCTGTGGGGCTACGCAAGCGGTTCCCAAAGAGCTTTAGAACAAGGCATAGTTTTCCCTGCTGGCTCTTTGGGCGGGGGACCCATCTCCAGCCGTATGGCCATTTTTGAGCCTGGCGCGGCGCCAAGTGGGTAAGGGTGGTGTCGAGGCTGAAGGCAGCAGCAAAGCCTGCAGCCCCCAGGTCTGTGGGGCCAAGCAAGCGGTTCCCAAAGAGCTTTAGAACAAGGCATAGTTTTCCCTGCTGGCTCTTTGGGCATGGGACCCATCTCCAGCCGTATGGCCATTTTTGTCCCTGGCCCGGCGCCAAGTGGGAAAGGGTGGCTTTGAGGCTGAAGGCAGCAGGAAAGCCTGCAGCCCCCAGGTCTGTGGGGCTACGCAAGCGGTTCCCAAAGAGCTTTAGAACAAGGCATAGTTTTCCCTGCTCGCTCTTAGGGCATGGGATCCATCTCCAGCCATAGGCCATTTTTGTGCCTGGCGCGGCGCCAAGTGGGAAAGGGTGCTGTCGAGGCTGAAGGCAGCAGGAAAGCCCGCAGCCCCAAGGTCTGTGGGGCTACGCAAGCGGTTCCCAAAGAGCTTTAGAACAAGGCATAGTTTTCCCTGCTGGCTCTTTGGGCGGGGGACCCATCTCCAGCCGTATGGCCATTTTTGTGCCTGGCCCGGCGCAAAGTGGGAAAGGGTGGCTTTGAGGCTGAAGGCAGCAGAAAGCCCGCAGCCCCCAGGTCTGTGGGGCTACGCAAGCGGTTCCCAAAGAGCTTTAGAACAAGGCATAGTTTTCCCTGCTGGCTCTTTGGGCGGGGGACCCATCTCCAGCATAACGGCCATTTTTGTGCCTGGCGCGGCGCCAAGAGGGAAAGGGTGGTGTCGAGGCTAAAGGCAGCAGGAAAGCCCGCAGCCCCCAGGTCTGTGGGGCTACGCAAGCGGTTCCCAAAGAGCTTTAGAACAAGGCATAGTTTTCCCTGCTGGCTCTTTGGGCGGGGGACCCATCTCCAGCATAACGGCCATTTTTGTGCCTGGCGCGGCGCCAAGAGGGAAAGGGTGGTGTCGAGGCTAAAGGCAGCAGGAAAGCCCGCAGCCCCCAGGTCTGTGGGGCTACGCAAGCGGTTCCCAAAGAGCTTTAGAACAAGGCATAGTTTTCCCTGCTGGCTCTTTGGGCGGGGGACCCATCTCCAGCCGTATGGCCATTTTTGTGCATGGCGCAGCGCCAAGTGGGAAATGGTGGTATCGAGGCTGAAGGCAGCAGGAAAGCCCGCAGCCCCCAGGTCTGTGGGGCTACGCAAGCGGTTCCCAAAGAGCTTTAGAACAAGGCATAGTTTTCCCTGCTGGCTCTTTGGGCATGGGACCCATCTCCACCCATAGGCCATTTTTGTGCCTGATAGGGCGCCAAGTGGGAAAGGGTGGCTTTGAGGCTGAAGACAGCAGGAAAGCCTGCAGCCCCCAGGTCTGTGGGGCTACGCAAGCGGTTCCCAAAGAGCTTTAGAACAAGGCATAGTTTTCCCTGCTGGCTCTTTGGGCGGGGGACCCATCTCCAGCCGTATGGCTATTTTTGTGCCTGACGCGGTGCGTAGTGGCATAGGGTGGTTTTGAGGCTGAAGGCAGCAGGAAAGCCCGCAGCCCCCACGTCTGTGGGGCCAAGCAAGCGGTTCCCAAAGAGCTTTAGAACAAGGCATAGTTTTCCCAGCTGGCTCTTTGGGCGGGGGACCCATCTCCAGCCGTATGGCCATTTTTGTGCCTGGCGCGGTGCGTAGTGGGAAAGGGTGGTTTTGAGGCTGAAGGCAGCAGGAAAGCCCGCAGCCCCCAGGTCTGTGGGGCTACGCAAGCGGTTCCCAAAGAGCTTTAGAACAAGGCATAGTTTTCCCTGCTGGCTCTTTGGGCGGGGGACCCATCTCCAGCCGTATGGCCATTTTTGAGCCTGGCGCGGCGCCAAGTGGGTAAGGGTGGTGTCGAGGCTGAAGGCAGCAGCAAAGCCTGCAGCCCCCAGGTCTGTGGGGCCAAGCAAGCGGTTCCCAAAGAGCTTTAGAACAAGGCATAGTTTTCCCTGCTGGCTCTTTGGGCATGGGACCCATCTCCAGCCGTATGGCCATTTTTGTCCCTGGCCCGGCGCCAAGTGGGAAAGGGTGGCTTTGAGGCTGAAGGCAGCAGGAAAGCCTGCAGCCCCCAGGTCTGTGGGGCTACGCAAGCGGTTCCCAAAGAGCTTTAGAACAAGGCATAGTTTTCCCTGCTCGCTCTTAGGGCATGGGATCCATCTCCAGCCATAGGCCATTTTTGTGCCTGGCGCGGCGCCAAGTGGGAAAGGGTGCTGTCGAGGCTGAAGGCAGCAGGAAAGCCCGCAGCCCCAAGGTCTGTGGGGCTACGCAAGCGGTTCCCAAAGAGCTTTAGAACAAGGCATAGTTTTCCCTGCTGGCTCTTTGGGCGGGGGACCCATCTCCAGCCGTATGGCCATTTTTGTGCCTGGCCCGGCGCAAAGTGGGAAAGGGTGGCTTTGAGGCTGAAGGCAGCAGGAAAGCCCGCAGCCCCCAGGTCTGTGCGGCTACGCAAGCGGTTCCCAAAGAGCTTTAGAACAAGGCATAGTTTTCCCTGCTGGCTCTTTGGGCGGGGGACCCATCTCCAGCATAACGGCCATTTTTGTGCCTGGCGCGGCGCCAAGAGGGAAAGGGTGGTGTCGAGGCTAAAGGCAGCAGGAAAGCCCGCAGCCCCCAGGTCTGTGGGGCTACGCAAGCGGTTCCCAAAGAGCTTTAGAACAAGGCATAGTTTTCCCTGCTGGCTCTTTGGGCGGGGGACCCATCTCCAGCCGTATGGCCATTTTTGTGCATGGCGCAGCGCCAAGTGGGAAATGGTGGTATCGAGGCTGAAGGCAGCAGGAAAGCCCGCAGCCCCCAGGTCTGTGGGGCTACGCAAGCGGTTCCCAAAGAGCTTTAGAACAAGGCATAGTTTTCCCTGCTGGCTCTTTGGGCATGGGACCCATCTCCACCCATAGGCCATTTTTGTGCCTGATAGGGCGCCAAGTGGGAAAGGGTGGCTTTGAGGCTGAAGACAGCAGGAAAGCCTGCAGCCCCCAGGTCTGTGGGGCTACGCAAGCGGTTCCCAAAGAGCTTTAGAACAAGGCATAGTTTTCCCTGCTGGCTCTTTGGGCGGGGGACCCATCTCCAGCCGTATGGCTATTTTTGTGCCTGACGCGGTGCGTAGTGGCATAGGGTGGTTTTGAGGCTGAAGGCAGCAGGAAAGCCCGCAGCCCCCACGTCTGTGGCGCCAAGCAAGCGGTTCCCAAAGAGCTTTAGAACAAGGCATAGTTTTCCCAGCTGGCTCTTTGGGCGGGGGACCCATCTCCAGCCGTATGGCCATTTTTGTGCCTGGCGCGGTGCGTAGTGGGAAAGGGTGGTTTTGAGGCTGAAGGCAGCAGGAAAGCCCGCAGCCCCCAGGTCTGTGGGGCTACGCAAGCGGTTCCCAAAGAGCTTTAGAACAAGGCATAGTTTTCCCTGCTGGCTCTTTGGGCGGGGGACCCATCTCCAGCCGTATGGCCATTTTTGTGCCTGGCACGGCGCCAAGTGGGAAAGGGTGGCTTTGAGGCTGAAGGCAGCAGCAAAGCCCACAGCCCCCAGGTCTGTGGGGCTACGCAAGCGGTTCCCAAAGAGCTTTAGAACAAGGCATAGTTTTCCCTGCTGGCTCTTTGGGCGGGGGACCCATCTCCAGCCGTATGGCCATTTTTGTGCCTGGCGCGGCGCCAAGTGGGAAAGGTTGGCTTTGAGGCTGAAGGCAGCAGCAAAGCCTGCAGCCCCCAGGTCTGTGGGGCTACGCAAGCGGTTCCCAAAGAGCTTTAGAACAAGGCATAGTTTTCCCTGCTGGCTCTCTGGGCGGGGGACCCATCTCCAGCCGTATGGCCATTTTTGAGCCTGGAGCAGTGCCAAGTGGGAAAGGGTGGTTTTGAGGGTGAAGGCAGCAGGAAAGCCCGCAGCCCCCAGGTCTGTGGGGCTACGCAAGCGGTTCCCAAAGAGCTTTAGAACAAGGCATAGTTTTCCCTGCTGGCTCTTTGGGCGGGGGACCCATCTCCAGCCGTATGGCCATTTTTGTGCCTGGCGCGGCGCCAAGTGGGAAAGGGTGGTGTCGAGGCTGAAGGCAGCAGGAAAGCCCGCAGCCCCCACGTCTGTGGGGCCAAGCAAGCGGTTCCCAAAGAGCTTTAGAACAAGGCATAGTTTTCCCTGCTGGCTCTTTGGGCATGGGACCCATCTCCAGCCATAGGCCATTTTTGTGCTTGATAGGGCGCCAAGTGGGAAAGGGTGGTTTTGAGGCTGAAGGCAGCAGGAAAGCCCGCAGCCCCCAGGTCTGTGGGGCTACGCAAGCGGTTCCCAAAGAGCTTTAGAACAAGGCATAGTTTTCCCTGCTGGCTCTTTGGGCGGGGGACCCATCTCCAGCCGTATGGCCATTTTTGTGCCTGATAGGGCGCCAAGTGGGAAAGGGTGGCTTTGAGGCTGAAGACAGCAGGAAAGCCTGCAGCCCCCAGGTCTGTGGGGCTATGCATCGGTTCCCAAAGAGCTTTAGAACAAGGCATAGTTTTCCCTGCTGGCTCTTAGGGCGGGGGACCCATCTCCAGCCGTATGGCCATTTTTGTCCCTGGCCCGGCGCCAAGTGGGAAAGGGTGGTGTTGAGGCTGAAGGCAGCAGCAAAGACTGCAGCCCCCACGTCTGTGGGGCCAAGCAAGCGGTTCCCAAAGAGCTTTAGAACAAGGCATAGTTTTCCCTGCTGGCTCTTTGGGCGGGGGACCCATCTCCAGCCGTATGGCCATTTTTGTGCCTGGCGCGGCGCCAAGTGGGAAAGGGTGGCTTTGAGGCTGAAGGCAGCAGCAAAGACTGCAGCCCCCAGGTCTGTGGGGCCAAGCAAGCGGTTCACAAAGAGCTTTAGAACAAGGCATAGTTTTCCCTGCTGGCTCTTTGGGCCTGGGACCCATCTCCAGCCATAGGCCATTTTTGTGCTTGATAGGGCGCCAAGTGGGAAAGGGTGGCTTTGAGGCTGAAGGCAGCAGGAAAGCCTGCAGCCCCCAGGTCTGTGGGGCTACGCAAGCAGTTCCCAAAGAGCTTTAGAACAAGGCATAGTTTTCCCTGCTGGCTCTTTGTTCGGGGGACCCATCTCCAGCCATAGGCCATTTTTGTGCCTGGCCCGGCGCCAAGTGGGAAAGGGTGGCTTTGAGGCTTGAAGGCAGCAGGAAAGCCCGCAGCCCCCAGGTCTGTGGGGCTACGCAAGCGGTTCCCAAAGAGCTTTAGAACAAGGCATAGTTTTCCCTGCTGGCTCTCTGGGCGGGGGACCCATCTCCAGCCGTATGGCCATTTTTGAGCCTGGCGCGGCGCCAAGTGGGAAAGGGTTGTGTCGAGGCTAAAGGCAGCAGGAAAGCCCGCAGCCCCCAGGTCTGTGGGGCTACGCAAGCGGTTCCCAAAGAGCTTTAGAACAAGGCATAGTTTTCCCTGCTGGCTCTTTGGGCGGGGGACCCATCTCCAGCCGTATGGCCATTTTTGAGCCTGGCGCGGCGCCAAGTGGGAAAGGGTTGTGTCGAGGCTAAAGGCAGCAGGAAAGCCCGCAGCCCCCAGGTCTGTGGGGCTACGCAAGCGGTTCCCAAAGAGCTTTAGAACAAGGCATAATTTTCCCTGCTGGCTCTTTGGGCGGGGGACCCATCTCCAGCCGTATGGCCATTTTTGTGCCTGGCGCGGCGCCAAGTGGGAAAGTGTGGCTTTGAGGCTGAAGGCAGCAGCAAAGCCCGCAGCCCCCAGGTCTGTGGGGCTACGCAAGCGGTTCCCAAAGAGCTTTAGAACAAGGCATAGTTTTCCCTGCTGGCTCTTTGGGCGGGGGACACATCTCCAGCCGTATGGCCATTTTTGTGCCTGATAGGGCGCCAAGTGGGAAAGGGTGGTGTCGAGGCTGAAGGCAGCAGGAAAGCCCGCAGCCCCAAGGTCTGTGGGGCTACGCAAGCGGTTCCCAAAGAGCTTTAGAACAAGGCATAGTTTTCCCTGCTGGCTCTTTGGGCGGGGGACCCATCTCCAGCCGTATGGCCATTTTTGTGCCTGATAGGGCGCCAAGTGGGAAAGGGTGGCTTTGAGGCTGAAGACAGCAGGAAAGCCTGCAGCCCCCAGGTCTGTGGGGCTATGCAAGCGGTTCCCAAAGAGCTTTAGAACAAGGCATAGTTTTCCCTGCTGGCTCTTAGGGCGGGGGACCCATCTCCAGCCGTATGGCCATTTTTGTCCCTGGCCCGGCGCCAAGTGGGAAAGGGTGGTGTTGAGGCTGAAGGCAGCAGCAAAGACTGCAGCCCCCAGGTCTGTGGGGCTACGCAAGCGGTTCCCAAAGAGCTTTAGAACAAGGCATAATTTTCCCTGCTGGCTCTCTGGGCGGGGGACCCATCTGCAGCCGTATGGCCATTTTTGAGCCTGGAGCAGTGCCAAGTGGGAAAGGGTGGTTTTGAGGGTGAAGGCAGCAGGAAAGCCCGCAGCCCCCAGGTCTGTGGGGCTACGCAAGCGGTTCCCAAAGAGCTTTAGAACAAGGCATAGTTTTCCCTGCTGGCTCTTTGGGCGGGGGACCCATCTCCAGCCGTATGGCCATTTTTGTGCCTGGCGCGGCGCCAAGTGGGAAAGGGTGGTGTCGAGGCTGAAGGCAGCAGGAAAGCCCGCAGCCCCCACGTCTGTGGGGCCAAGCAAGCGGTTCCCAAAGAGCTTTAGAACAAGGCATAGTTTTCCCTGCTGGCTCTTTGGGCCTGGGACCCATCTCCAGCCATAGGCCATTTTTGTGCTTGATAGGGCGCCAAGTGGGAAAGGGTGGCTTTGAGGCTGAAGGCAGCAGGAAAGCCTGCAGCCCCCAGGTCTGTGGGGCTACGCAAGCAGTTCCCAAAGAGCTTTAGAACAAGGCATAGTTTTCCCTGCTGGCTCTTTGTTCGGGGGACCCATCTCCAGCCATAGGCCATTTTTGTGCCTGGCCCGGCGCCCAGTGGGAAAGGGTGGCTTTGAGGCTTGAAGGCAGCAGGAAAGCCCGCAGCCCCCAGGTCTGTGGGGCTACGCAAGCGGTTCCCAAAGAGCTTTAGAACAAGGCATAGTTTTCCCTGCTGGCTCTCTGGGCGGGGGACCCATCTCCAGCCGTATGGCCATTTTTGAGCCTGGCGCGGCGCCAAGTGGGAAAGGGTTGTGTCGAGGCTAAAGGCAGCAGGAAAGCCCGCAGCCCCCAGGTCTGTGGGGCTACGCAAGCGGTTCCCAAAGAGCTTTAGAACAAGGCATAATTTTCCCTGCTGGCTCTTTGGGCGGGGGACCCATCTCCAGCCGTATGGCCATTTTTGTGCCTGGCGCAGCGCCAAGTGGGAAAGGGTGGTTTTGAGGCTGAAGGCAGCAGGAAAGCCCGCAGCCCCCAGGTCTGTGGGGCTACGCAAGCGGTTCCCAAAGAGCTTTAGAACAAGGCATAGTTTTCCCTGCTGGCTCTTTGGGCGGGGGACCCATCTCCAGCCGTATGGCCATTTTTGTGCCTGGCCGGGGGCCAAGTGGGAAAGGGTGGTTTTGAGGCTGAAGGCAGCAGGAAAGCCTGCAGCCCCCAGGTCTGTGCGGCTACGCAAGCGGTTCCCAAAGAGCTTTAGAACAAGGCATAGTTTTCCCTGCTGGCTCTTTGGGCATGGGACCCATCTCCAGCCGTATGGCCATTTTTGTGCTTGATAGGGCGCCAAGTGGGAAAGGGTTGCTTTGAGGCTGAAGACAGCAGGAAAGCCCGCAGCCCCCAGGTCTGTGGGGCTACGCAAGAGGTTCCCAAAGAGCTTTAGAACAAGGCATAGTTTTCCCTGCTGGCTCTCTGGGCGGGGGACCCATCTCCAGCCGTATGGCCGTTTTTGAGCCTGGCGCGGCGCCAGGTGGGAAAGGGTGGCTTTGAGGCTGAAGGCAGGAGCAAAGCCTGCAGCCCCCAGGTCTGTGGTGCTACGCAAGCGGTTCCCAAAGAGCTTTAGAACAAGGCATAGTTTTCCCTGCTGGCTCTTAGGGCATGGGACCCATCTCCAGCCATAAGCCATTTTTGTGCCTGGCGCGAAGCCAAGTGGGAAAGGGTGCTGTCGAGGCTGAAGGCAGCAGGAAAGCCCGCAGCCCCAAGGTCTGTGGGGCTACGCAAGCGGTTCCCAAAGAGCTTTAGAACAAGGCATAGTTTTCCCTGCTGGCTCTTTGGGCGGGGGACCCATCTCCAGCCGTATGGCCATTTTTGTGCCTGGCCCGGTGCAAAGTGGGAAAGGGTGGCTTTGAGGCTGAAGGCAGCAGGAAAGCCCGCAGCCCCCAGGTCTGTGCGGCTACGCAAGCGGTTCCCAAAGAGCTTTAGAACAAGGCATAGTTTTCCCTGCTGGCTCTTTGGGCGGGGGACCCATCTCCAGCCGTACGGCCATTTTTGTGCCTGGCGCGGCGCCAAGAGGGAAAGGGTGGTGTCGAGGCTAAAGGCAGCAGGAAAGCCCGCAGCCCCCAGGTCTGTGGGGCTATGCAAGCGGTTCCCAAAGAGCGTTAGAACAAGGCATAGTTTTCCCTGCTGGCTCTTTGGGCGGGGGACCCATCTCCAGCCGTATGGCCATTTTTGTGCATGGCGCAGCGCCAAGTGGGAAATGGTGGTATCGAGGCTGAAGGCAGCAGGAAAGCCCGCAGCCCCCAGGTCTGTGGGGCTACGCAAGCGGTTCCCAAAGAGCTTTAGAACAAGGCATAGTTTTCCCTGCTGGCTCTTTGGGCATGGGACCCATCTCCACCCATAGGCCATTTTTGTGCCTGATAGGGCGCCAAGTGGGAAAGGGTGGCTTTGAGGCTGAAGACAGCAGGAAAGCCTGCAGCCCCCAGGTCTGTGGGGCTACGCAAGCGGTTCCCAAAGAGCTTTAGAACAAGGCATAGTTTTCCCTGCTGGCTCTTTGGGTGGGGGACCCATCTCCAGCCGTATGGCTATTTTTGTGCCTGACGCGGTGCGTAGTGGCATAGGGTGGTTTTGAGGCTGAAGGCAGCAGGAAAGCCCGCAGCCCCCACGTCTGTGGCGCCAAGCAAGCGGTTCCCAAAGAGCTTTAGAACAAGGCATAGTTTTCCCAGCTGGCTCTTTGGGCGGGGGACCCATCTCCAGCCGTATGGCCATTTTGTGCCTGGCACGGCGCCAAGTGGGAAAGGGTGGTTTTGAGGCTGAAGGCAGCAGGAAAGCCCGCAGCCCCCAGGTCTGTGGGGCTACGCAAGCGGTTCCCAAAGAGCTTTAGAACAAGGCATAGTTTTCCCTGCTGGCTCTTTGGGCGGGGGACCCATCTCCAGCCGTATGGCCATTTTTGTGCCTGGCGCGGCGCCAAGTGGGTAAGGGTGGTGTCGAGGCTGAAGGCAGCAGCAAAGCCTGCAGCCCCCAGGTCTGTGGGGCCAAGCAAGCGGTTCCCAAAGAGCTTTAGAACAAGGCATAGTTTTCCCTGCTGGCTCTTTGGGCATGGGACCCATCTCCAGCCGTATGGCCATTTTTGTCCCTGGCCCGGCGCCAAGTGGGAAAGGGTGGCTTTGAGGCTGAAGGCAGCAGGAAAGCCCGCAGCCCCAAGGTCTGTGGGGCTACGCAAGCGGTTCCCAAAGAGCTTTAGAACAAGGCATAGTTTTCCCTGCTCGCTCTTAGGGCATGGGACCCATCTCCAGCCATAGGCCATTTTTGTGCCTGGCGCGAAGCCAAGTGGGAAAGGGTGCTGTCGAGGCTGAAGGCAGCAGGAAAGCCCGCAGCCCCAAGGTCTGTGGGGCTACGCAAGCGGTTCCCAAAGAGCTTTAGAACAAGGCATAGTTTTCCCTGCTGGCTCTTTGGGCGGGGGACCCATCTCCAGCCGTATGGCCATTTTTGTGCCTGGCGCGGCGCCAAGTGGGTAAGGGTGGTGTCGAGGCTGAAGGCAGCAGCAAAGCCTGCAGCCCCCAGGTCTGTGGGGCCAAGCAAGCGGTTCCCAAAGAGCTTTAGAACAAGGCATAGTTTTCCCTGCTGGCTCTTTGGGCATGGGACCCATCTCCAGCCGTATGGCCATTTTTGTGCCTGGCCCGGCGCCCAGTGGGAAAGGGTGGCTTTGAGGCTGAAGGCAGCAGGAAAGCCCGCAGCCCCCAGGTCTGTGGGGCTACGCAAGCGGTTCCCAAAGAGCTTTAGAACAAGGCATAGTTTTCCCTGCTGGCTCTTTTGGCAGGGGACCCATCTCCAGCCGTATGGCCATTTTTGTCCCTGGCCCGGCGCCAAGTGGGAAAGGGTGGTGTTGAGGCTGAAGGCAGCAGCAAAGACTGCAGCCCCCAGGTCTGTGGGGCCAAGCAAGCGGTTCCCAAAGAGCTTTAGAACAAGGCATAGTTTTCCCTGCTGGCTCTTTGGGCGGGGGACCCATCTCCAGCCGTATGGCCATTTTTGTGCCTGGCACGGCGCCAAGTGGGAAAGGGTGGCTTTGAGGCTGAAGGCAGCAGCAAAGCCCGCAGCCCCCAGGTCTGTGGGGCTACGCAAGCGGTTCCCAAAGAGCTTTAGAACAAGGCATAGTTTTACCTGCTGGCTCTTTTGGCAGGGGACCCATCTCCAGTCGTATGGCCATTTTTGTGCCTGGCGCGGCGCCACGTGGGAAAGGGTGATTTTGAGGCTGAAGGCGTCACGAAAGCCTGCCGTCCGAGGGTTTCTTAATGACTTTTCTTAATGATGTCTCCACAGTGTGAAGTTTTGCAGGATTTGAAAAAGTAATAGACACAGTGAAATTGAGTCTATTGGAAACTTCCATACTTTTCCCTCCCTCTAAAATCTCTGGTGTCCTGTAGTATCCACTGCCTGCAACTGCTGTTGCAGGAGCAGACAGATTGGTATCAAATTTAGAAAAAAAGGGACATCATTAAGAGGATTCACTCGCCTTATTTTTCACCGGTGTGGCCAGTAAAGAAACCAAAAAGGCAATGGCGTTTCACAGTAGATTACGGAAAATTAAACGCCAACACTGCACCTCTGACCGCTGCTGTTCCGAATATCGCGGAAATTGTGACAATGATAAAAGGAGCTGCCCATCCTTGCAGGGTTGCCTTAGATTTTAAAGACATATTTTTTTATGATTCTCCTCCTTGAGCAGGACAAAGCGCAGTTTGCATTCACATGGAAAGGAGTGCAATATACCTTTAACCGCTTTCCACAAGGATACAAACATTCCCCCACTATTGCCCATAATGCTTTGGCTAAAGTGCTATCAGAGATTCCTGTTTCACAGGGATGTACAGTATACCAATATATTATTGATGACATCTTAATAGGGGAGAGAACCAAGAAAGTGTACAAGACATGATGGAAAACATCCGAAAAACATTATCAGATTTCGGATTGGAAATTCCCGACTCAAAGTGTCAGGGACCCGCACAGGAAGTTAAATTCCTGGGGGTCTGGTGGATTAAGGGAGCTGCTTCTGTCCCTCAGGATACCCTGAAAAAATAGAACATGGACAGAATCCTTCCAGCACGAAGGAGTTACAGCAAGTCCTGGGAACTTTAAGTTATTAGCGTAAACACATCCCTGGCTTTTCCATCATTGCTCGCCCCCTTTATTGTTTGCTCAAAAAAGGTAAATCCTGGGAGTCGACTGAACAACACACTAATGCACTAGAATTGCTAATAAAAGAGCTAAGGTTATTCCAACAACTTGGCCCCATACATCCAACTGACCCTGTCCATGTAGAATGGGGGCTCAGTGAACATGGTTCCCATTGTAATTTATGCCAGAAGGGACCAGCAGGACCGGAGAGACCATTAGAATTTAGCTCTCACGCCTTTAATGATACTGAGAGCAGCTATTCAGACCTGGAGAAGGGTTTACTGTCCCTGGTGCGAGCATTGCAACGAGCAGAGCAGATAAGGAGAGAACAGAGCGTGATTGTTCGGGGCCCTTTTCGCCTCCCAGATGTGGTCCTTAAAGGGACACCACCACCAGCTGGCATTCCCCAGAAACCCACAGTTCGAAAGTGGTATGCTTATTTAGAAGGCATTAATGATATCATGCCAGTCTCTGAAGGTAGTATCAAAGTATCCATGCTCCAGAAGGATAGAGATGGTGCCCTATTGTTCCAATCCCCACCAAACAGACCATCTCCAATCCAAGAAGCACCTCCTCTGAAAGCAGGCAGTGATCTTACAGGAGTGTGGTTTACTGGTGTGTCATCTCACCGTGAGAACAGCAAGTGGAAATACAAGGCCGTAGCACTGGAAGTAGCAACGGGGGAAAGAGCAATTGAAACAGGAGAAGGTAGGGCACAAGTAGGGGAACTCAGAGCCGTCCTACTAGCTGCACAACATGGAGCTACTTACATTTACACTGACTCATATGCTGTTTTTAAAGGAGCCACTGAATGGCTAGGACACTGGGCAGCCAATGATTGGCAGGTGAATAGAGTCCCAATCTGGGAGACAGACAGTTGGAAGCAACTGTTGGAAATAGGAGGACAGAGACCATTGCACATTGCTTGGGTAAAAGGCCACGATCGTTCAAACTCGATCACTGCTCAGTTCAACCAACAGGTAGATAGCCTCACGCGGCTACAACAAATTGACACTGTAGATGATGGTCGGGAATGGTTACATATTAAGCCTGGCCATACAGGCCGTGCTGATCTGTATCAGGAAGGTCTAGCCCGGGGGTGGCCTGTGTCGGTTAAGCTGTGCGAACAAGTAGTAACTGCCTGGTCACAATGTCGCCTACGACTCAGCAAAGATCATCCGAGTAAGGCGCCTCCCTTACACATGCGGGACAAGAAAATGTTGTGGCATTCATGGCAGATTGATTATATTGGGCCCTTGAGATCATCAGGTGGGAAAAGATATGTCCTAGTCGGAGTGGAGATTATCTCCAGCCTCAGTATGGCCACTGGCTTCAAATCAGCTGCTGGGGACAACACAGTGAAAGGCCTAAAAGGGTGGTTCAGCACACTTCCCCTTCCCGAGGAAATCCAAAGTGATAACGGTTCACACTTTACCGCTACAGTGGTACAAGATTGGGCCAAAGAAGAAGGGATTCGATGGGTATTTCATACTCCCTATTATCCTCAGGCTAATGGCATTGTTGAATGCACCAACGGATTGGTTAAGCGTTTTGCAAAAACTCATAAATCATAAGGGAAGGTGAAGAAGGCACCTTGCCCACCGAAATTCGAAAAGTAATATGGGATAACGCAATTGAGTTTGAGAGAAAATTTCAATCCTGGTGGTATCTGGTTAATTTCACCTACGATCCCACTGAGAGCAAAGCCACAGCTTTTGTCTTAACGATACGCAATGCCTCAGTATCCACCATATACCCAATCATCGCACTGGGGTTGAATCATCAAGGAGCTCTACTCTATCCAACACAGCACAGAGGTTGGGCACGACAAAATGAGACTAAATGGCAAACTGCTGATGTTGACGCATGCGTTTCACGAGACCAACAAGGATTCATTTGTGAGAGTAATACTCTCAAAGCACAAGACCTTTGTCTTGACACCAACCAGAATGCTTGTCACTTTGAGACACATCCCGATGAAACCCCAGAGACTGTGCTTGACTATATTGGGAAAGGGTGCGTTAGCATGAGGTCTCCCTGTAGTCTTGTATTATAGACGAGAAAGGCTTGAGACCATGGCCACTCTGGGTCTCTTTGACTACAAACAACAGGGAATAAAAAGGTGAAACTGAATAGCATCAATTCCATCTGCCAATTCGTCATTTTAGAATTTGGGCCTCCAAATAGCCATACATCATAAAAGTAGTATTATTGCCAGGTTCAATGTCAGGATTCCCTGGAGACATTCAAAGGTAGCGTAGGCCAATCCGTCTGTACAGCTCATCCAAGGTTCCTGTAAGACATAAAGGAAAAGAAAATCTGCTCGGTCTTATTCGACCGACGGGGTTAAAAAGAAGGTGCGGTCCACCGGGTGCTGATCCGGTGTATCTTCCCTGAACAATCCTTGGCTTCCCATGCATAGGGATTTTTGGGAGTAGCTAGCACCATTGGCACCGTCCCATTTTGAGGCATTTTCACTAACACAGGTAGTCCAGGGTGAAATCTTCCGGGGTATTTTCCCGGTTCATTGGCAGCCTTTGGCGAGATAATATTGGCAGGTACACAGAAAGCTTTCATTTTAGGACAGCCGTCTCCACTCCATTTGTTATTTAGTTGATAGATGGCATCATCCAATCGCAAATGCCAACCAGGTTCATGACTTTTTGCAAAACGCTTAACCAATCTATTGGTGCGTTCAACAATGCCATTAGCCTGGGGATAACAGGGAGTATGAAATACCCATCGAATCCCTTCTTCCTTGGCCCAATCTTGTACCACCGAAGCCGTAAAGTGTGAAACGTTATCACTCTGGATTTCGTCGGGAAGGGGAAGTGTGCTGAACCACCCTGTTAGGCCTTTCACTGTGTTGTCCCTCGTAGCTGGTTTGAAACTGCTGGCCATACTGAGGCTGGAGATAATCTCCACTCCTACCAGGACATATCTTTTCCCACCTGATGATCTCAAGGGCCCAATATAATCAAGCTGCCATGAATGCCACAACGCTTTCTTGTCCCGCATGTGTAAGGGAGGCGCCTTACTCGGATGATCTTTGCTGAGTCGTAGGCGACATTGTGAACAGGCAGTTACTATTTGTTCGCACAGCTTAACCGACACAAGCCACCCACCTTCCCGATACAGGTCAGGACGGCCTGTGCGGCCACGTTTAACATGTAACGATTCAAGTAAGCGTTCCCATTCCCGACCATCATCTACAATGTCAATTTGTTGTAGCCGCGTGAGGCCATCTACCTGTTGGTTGAACTGAGCAGTGATCGAGTTTGAACGATCGTGGCCTTTTACCCAAGCAACGTGCAATGGTCTCTGTCCTCCTATTTCCAACAGTTGCTTCCAATTATCTGTCTCCCAAACTGGGACTCTATTCACCTGCCAATCGTTGGCTGCCCAGTGTCCTAGCCATTCAGTGGCTCCTTTAAGAACAGCATATGACTCAGCGTAAAAGGAGGTGGCTCCATGTTGTGCAGCTAGTAGGACAGCTCTGAGTTCCCCTACCCTCCCCTATTTCAATTGCTCTTTCTCCCGTTGTTACTTCCAGTGCTACGGCCTTATATTTGCACTTATTTTTTTAACGGTGAGATGACGCACCAGTAAACCACACTCCTCTAAGATCACTGCTGTCCCTCAAAGGAGGTGCTTCTTGGATCGGAGATGGTCTGTTTGGTGGGGATTGGAACAATAGGGCACCATCTATATCCTTTGGTATCCTTGTGAAGTAGCCTTGGATACTTTAACACTGCCTTCAGAGACTGGCTTGATTTCATTAATGCCTTCTAAATAAGCATACCACTTTCGAACTGTAGGTCTCTGGGCAATGCCAGCTGGTTGTGGTGTCCCTTTAAGGACCACATCTGGGAGGCGAAAAGGTCCCAGGAAAGATCACACTCTGTTCTCTTCTTATCTGCTCTGCTCGTTGCAACGCTCGCACCAGGGACAGTAAACCCTTCTCCAGGTCTGAATAGCTGCATTCAGTATCATTGAAGGAGTGTGAGCAAAATTCTAATGGTCTCTCCGGTCCTGCTGGTCCCTTCTGCCATAAATTACAACGGGAACCATGTTCACTGAGCCCCCATTCTACATGGACAGGGTCAGTTGGATGTATGGGGCCAAGTTGTTGGAATAACCTTAGCTCCTTTATTAGTAATTGCAGAGCATTAGTGTGTTGTTCAGTCCACACCCAGGATTTACCCTTTTTTGCCAAGCTATGAAGGGGGCGAGCAATGATGGAAAAGCCAGGGATGTGTTTACGCCAATAACTTAAAGTTCCCAGGACCTGCTGTAACTCCTTCGTGCTGGAAGGATTCTGTCCATGTTCTATTTTTTCAGGGTATCCTGAGGGACAGAAGCAGCTCCCTTAATCCACCAGACCCCCAGGAATTTAACTTCCTGTGCGGGTCCCTGACACTTTGAGTCGGGTCTACGTGAGGCACCCACTAACACTTCTGCCCTAGTCATTCGCTGCTCTCCCGGCAACCAGAGGTTAATTTTTGCAGTGGGGCATGTTTTTACCACACCATCAATTCCTGTGAAGTTGACTCTGCGTCGGGTGGGATTTATACCTAGAAGTTGTGCTGTTTCGTTAGTGATTGCAGACATTTGGGCTCCGGTATCAATAATAAAATTTACCAATATCTTCCGGGGTCCAACAGGAATGACAATAACAGGTTCGGAGTCTTTATGAGAGCGCCATTGGATTGCTAGTACCTGCCCGACAGGGTTGCTCAGTGCCCTCCCCGGGGATAGGAGTGTTGTGGCTGGGACTCTGTCAAATCAATCAAGTTATGTTCCGGTGCAGAAGGCACAGTTTTCTCACGGCTTGGGGATTCTCTGGTTAGACTTTTCTCCCCAGCCGCATTATTCTTTCTAGGTAGAGATTGGACTAGCGTACGGAGATCTCCCGTAGGGTCACCGTGCAAGAATTGTCGGGGCACCCCTAATTGTAGGGCTTTACGCCACAACTCATTCCGGGTCCTTATCAGGCTTAAACCTTCCCTCTGATTTAGGGTTTTGAGTGTGAGTTTGGACTTGGCGAACCTTTCGCGGGTGTTCGGAGGATTTCTCACTAGTTTGGCTGGCCCAGCCCATTCGGCGCCCATATTGATCTATTTCCTGTACATTCCAGGTGGGCATGTAGTGACGACCGGCCCCGCCCATGAGCACCCCGAGCATCCCGTATACGATCTTGAGTGCGAACAAGGAACGGTTTCAGGCAACCGGGAAGACCACGGATGAGAGGGGGCTAATCGATCCGGGTCGATAGGGGCTGACATTGGGATTTCCGAATTCCTCTCTGTCATACATGGCTTGCAGACAAGCTGCTTTCCGTACAGCCGCAAACAGATCAGAGTAGCCTGTAGCTCTAATCTCTAACGGCTCCCCCCTCTCTCGCGGATCCATACCCCCTGCCCAAAAGGCTGCTCGAGCGGTTAGGGAATAATTATGATCCCCAGGCATAGTGGTTAAAAACACTCCTGGTCCCCAGAGTCTCCTGCTTCTTCCTCACTCAGCATAATTCTGCCCCCCCCCTTCAGAAGAAACTCGCCACACGTACTCAACAGCTGACTCTTCTGGTCGCCTCGAATATTTCTCCCTTATTTTTGTTAACTCGGTTGGTGTCCATGGAACGGTACGCACAGTGGTGTGAATTTCATCACCATCATCAACTGCAGTTTCAGTTTTAACCAGAGGACGTAAAGGAAAAACTTGGGATTTCAAAGTAAAAGTCCTTTCTCCTCATCTTCTTCGTCATCCTCACTATTAGACAAAAAAATCTCCGGTCTGGGTTCCGGAATTTGGATAACACATTAACTTACGAATCTGTTGGACCTGGGTCGAGGGCTGCATTTTATCTAAGAGCCCGGTCACCCTTTCAATAACATTTAAGTTGGCGATTTTCACTCCCAAGTTGAGCATTCCGGTTTCCTAAACATTCATTCTCACTCACAAGCTTATCGACTTGAGTTCTTAATCTTTCTCCTGTCTCCTTTTGCAAGGCTAATGATGACTTCAGCACCTCATTCTCCGATTTCAGGGTTGCATATTCTACAGCTGAAATCAGTTAGGAGCGGGGGTTTCTCTAGCCTTCTTGTTGTGCACAAGATAAACAGGCGCCTAACACAGCACAAATCACACCCTTGCCTTTCCCCGCTCTGAGCTTCTGTGAAACCCGACGCTCTTCAATACGTTCCACCACTTTCTCTTCATCCTTCCAAAATTTTTGGGCCCACTCCTTCCCAGCCTGGGAAGGGCACAATCATATTTTTGCAGCAGTTTATCCATGGCAATCCTGCCGACTACGCCAAATTCTGTTGCGTGAAACGGGGCCAAGCGGTTTTGGGCAGAAGATAAACCCCCTTGCGTTCTAACACTCCTCACCGAGGTGGGAGGCCAGGTGCGGCTGGGTTTCAATTCTGAGTGATGCCCAATTCAGCACTATCAGGCCAATCGCGTTTACTATGTGTTAAACTATTACGATTTGGAGACACTAATAGTGGGCTGCACCTTCAGTCTAGTCGTGCTCCTGAACCAGCACGGCCTCTCTCAAGTTTTGGTCGCGTTCAGTGAGAAAGCGAAACGACTAGCTACTGAAACAGTGCAGTTTATTTAAACAACAGATATACAGGTTCTTTAGGATTGCCGGTGATAAATACACCTGTCTGCAAAGCACGTGCAAATAAAGACATTGTTAAATAGACAAAACGCGCGACAAAATTATAACGATACAGGCCTGGCTATAAATGTAGGGTAGAGATTCTCTAGAGAAATTTCTAGAGTCCCCGAGAAAGCACTCGGTGTAATCAAAGTCTTACCCAAAGGCGTCCTTATGGAGGGGGAAGAAAGGCTCAGCCCGTCGACTGATCCCAGAAAACAGCGGTGGGATTCTTCGCGATGTGTCTTCCCAGACATTCCCCCCTCTCGGGCTATTTTTATATTATTTTTTTAACTTCAAAGTGGAGTTTGAGTGACTTTAGTCATATGTACTTTATTATGATTAATGTACTCAAGGAGGAGTGTTCACACCTCGGGGGGCGGATAGCCTCCGGGATGGAGGTGTGTTTTGGTACATTGTGGTGAGCAAAGTTCGCACAAAAGGACAGCATTTCATCAACATTTGACGAAATGTTGGCTCGGGTGGCGTGTAGGCCGCTTATCAGTTCCGTAGTACCATCTCGTCCCCATATCTGCTATTCGTCACAAGGGAAGGCCACGGAACAAGCGCGTTCCGTTCCATCCCTCGTGTAGTTTCGCAAACAACCTTGTACAGGAATCACAGCTGTTGCATTCTTCGTGTGCCAGCTGCGGCTGTATTCTACCTCAGAAGCCTCTTGATTTTATGACTTTCCTTAATGTGGTGAACAATGCTGTATTTTTGTATTCTTGGCCAATTTAGTAATTATTCCACAAGAACACACATTGGTTGCCGATTTATCAACGGGTCTAATCACCACAGGCCAACTGTAATTAAAACATCTATGTAGACTCTACCAAAGCGGACAAATACAACACTGATTGTGTTACAAAATTATGGAGCCAAATTCAGATTGCTGGCACAATTTCACTTTCATCAAACCTACAGTAGTGTACTGTATTTGGGGCTACAAGGGCACAGAATTGTTATTTGAATTTATGATTGACTCAAATACACCTGAACTTGCTGAAATGAATCCAGAACCTACACCCCACAAACTCTCAAAGGCTCTCTCTTCTAAGAGAAAAAAAAAAAACACCTCTCTCTTTTCTAAGCCCTCCATTAGACTAACTCCTTACATTTTCAACATTGGCCCTTACGTTATTAAACACACACAGGTCACACAACAGGTACTGTTTAATCCCACATATTCCCTCAAACGAGCAGAATTGTCAATGCAGATTTAAAATCTCTGCGATCTCAAACCCACCTGCTTACCATTCCTGAGTACATCTTATGCAGAATGGTCAGCATTGTTACGCAAACGAACTACCTTGCCACTTCACACGGACGGAAGAGGGATGCGACTGGTATCTTAGGAACAGGCCTGGGAGTCTTGAATAGTATAGATGCTGAGATACTTGCCAACAAACTAGTCACAACCGCTACTGATCTGGACAAATTAAGACGTCCCTACAGTCCTCTCTATTAGCATTGGAAACCACCAACGGCTTTTATCGAATATATTGCCTCAATGGGAAGAAACGGTGTGAGAAAAGACCCATCAAGCTGATCACAGATGCACTTGGTACAAACTCAAACC